>NW_004797714.1:48381-78364 GCF_000002075.1 Aplysia californica | reverse complement strand
CCAAAAAAAGGGGGGGGGGGGGAACCTTCCAGTTGTTCTCATTGGCCTCTTGTCAGTGCTTCAAATTTACAAAATAAGATGTAACAACAGAGTGCTGTCAAAGTCAAACAAGACTTCACTTCATTTTCCAAGCTAATTGTGAGACATAGCAAAAATATTGCAGGAAGCGATGTGGAATTTTTTTCTTCTGGAAACAAAGCCCCCCAGTTCCAGTAACTACTTTTAGTTTTAGTTAGATTTTTATGGCACTTGCAACACAAATAGATCAAGTAAATGCCGAAGATTGGAGAGGTGTTACTGGAGAGTTACTTACAAAAAAAAAGGAGGAGGAGGATAAGGACTAAAGATGTTTGATAGGAAAGAAGGAGCAAATCACACTAGAGCACCCCCAACCACTCACATACTGAACCTAGTTTGCAGTCAGATCTTGTGCACTGTTCGGAAAGCAGACATTTTCTTTTCTTTCTTTTTTTAAAGCTTTTTTTAATGCCAGAGACTTGATTTTGATTGTAACGGATTAGTTTCAGAATCTGAGGCATAATGATTTCATTCAGGAAGGTTTTTGAACATCAGTGGCTAATGAATTGTGAAATTGTAATGATTAAATGCTCCTTCCAACACTTGTGTTACACCTTTATGGTTATTTAAGAGACATGACTTCCGAATTCAATGTTCACTATACAGAATCAAACGGAAAAATATTAAATATATTGGAAGTTTGTTTCAAAAGTCAAATTAGATACAAGAGGGATGAAATCATGCAGAATGGTATTTTACGGGTTTAGGCTTGCCTTCTTAGATGTGAATCTTCTACATGATGCCCCCACAAATATAAGCAAAATAAAAATACACAAGACACAACTATACCATGCAAAGATAGTGTCACTGTTGAATTAATTACAAGTCTCTCTCCATATGTACATCAAACTATCTTAAGTATTTTTGTGGTGGTGTTGATTCAACAATTGTACAGGCTAGGGGATTGACATCTGTTGGGTCAGTTAGGTGTTTTGCTGACGCCTGCAGGAGACCAGAGTTCAATTCCAAAGTGGGGAGAATTCTAATTGAGTATGTCAGTTTTTCTGCTTGGATTTTGTTGCCTTCTCAGACCGGTTTGGTTCTGACATGCAGGGTCGAAGTTCGCCACCTGAATGATCTAAATTGTGTTGATAGGGGTGTAAAAAAGCACCTACACCTCTACAGCTTGGTAGAGAGGCGTACATCATTAAAAACATTATGATTAAAACAAAGTTGTTTCATGATAAATTTGTAGGAAGTTCACTTTTATTATGCTTAAAATCCCATAAACAAATTTAGAAATGCAATATATGCTGAATGTGTTGGGATTGGGTATACAGACTTCTTTTGCTATGATTTTTTTTTTTTTCGTTTATATTTTTCTTTTAATAAATACAGATACAACCGACTGGAGCAAATACGGAAGATGAGATGGGAGTTTGGAAGTGTGTTACCGTCTGATGTCAGGTACAACATGTGTGAACAGGAGGTAGGTCTATAAAGAACTCATGATTTATGTGTGCAAAATTGTTGTACTTTCGAGAAAATCAATCAATTAATTTAGTTAGTTTTGTACATTTTGTGCAAGAGGTATGTTTCTCTGAAAAATTTGAACTGAGATCAGTTTGTCACACTTTGTGTTTTTAAAAGCTTCATTTCCACTTGTGGATGTGTGTAGCTTGCCGGTTTCTCTCTAGACTCGAGCAGTTCTAACTACTCTAGACTTACTGTGCCTGAACTGCAACAGTGAACAGCTACTTTTTCTTTGCTGATAATTACCATCGTCATTTTCCTCTACTTCTTTTATATGTTTGTCACTCTTGTGACCGGCTATTCCCGGGGTGCCTTGATAGTCGAAGCAGACCTTGTGCTGTTGAAGCTAGAGAGGTGAGCAGAGTAAGCCTGATTCCCTGTAAGGACTTCTCTATTGACATCCGCCCCTTGGCGCTCATATGACCTTATGCTGTTGCGAGCGTCGTAAAACCTCTACTAAAACAATAACTACTCTAGAAACCCCATATGATTTGGTGCCCTCTGTGATTGTCGCTCTCCAACTAGGTCTGTCAGAGGCTAAGCTCTTCCATGTCATGGGATCAATGTTTAAGTCCTTCCGAGACATTTTCAGGGTGTCTTTAAAGATGTGATCTTCACAGTGTGTCTTATCAAGCTGTTGCATACTTCTGTGTTCCTTTGGAAAATTCAAACCCATTGTAATTGCCTTTACTTTTTAGAGAATGGCTTTGGTTGAACAAGATTCACAAATGCAATTGAATGTTCTGAGGAAGCTATATGGACAGAAAGGTAGTGTTGATTATATCTTTATGAAGGACTTTGGACCCACGCTTTGGGGTGTGGGTGCTTTGCACATAATAACAAACATTGGTTGAAACTTCTTCTTCTTTTTCTTCCTCTTCTTCTTCCTCTTCTTCTTCTTCCTCCTCCTCCTCCTCTTCCTCCTCCTCCTCTTCCTCCTCCTCCTCCTCCTCCTCCTTCTTCTTCTCACTCGTACTACTGCCATCACGACTATTATTTTTATCATTTTCATAACCCTACAGGTTCAATGGTTTACTCAATACAATCGTCAACTAGCCAACTACATGAAGACAATAGGTGAAAGTGGAGGCTTGGATCTTACTCAGGATATGAAACCACCCAAGACTCTCTATGTTCTGGTAAATTCAAATATTATAATTATCTCGTGGGCATTAGATAAATTGTTGATATGTTATGCTTCCCTCATCTCAGTTTACATAATTATGGACAGAGCCACAGAGGCTGTGACCTTGTCTATCAGCTTCAACTCAGACTCTCTCTCTCTTTCTCTCCTCTGGCGCTGTGGCGTCATAAGCGGTCAGTGATGGCGACAGCACGCAGAAACTCAACACTTGCTCAGGGGTCCTTAAAAAATGCTGAACGTGGGTCACTGAAATGTCACAGCACATGTGTTGTGGCATGATAGTTCACGGGACATTTCAGGAACATGTGGTCCAGTCTCCTCCTCCTCCCTGCAGGCTCAACAGGACAGATGTGTGTAGTCCGCTGGCGCAATTTTGTGTATATATGATTTCAGCTTGGGCGATTATCTACCAGTTCTCATTAACTCAGACTGGTACTCAATGGAGTAGAATTCGGCAGGGGGAGATTGTGTATGATTATTTCTAGAAAAAGAATAAGGTTAGTAAAGTACTCGTGTTTTCATGTGACAAATTTCTCACCCTCACCCTCATTGATGTCCTGGTTTTTAATAAAAGAAGCCACTAACCACTTATTGTGAGTGTAGGATTTGAGTGTATTTGTATAGCTATTTCAGTTGTTGTTGTAGTTGGACAGCCGCTTTATGTGACATTTTGGAAATATAATGGGATTGCAAAGAACAGTTTCCAGAGGAAATATATAAAGAAAGAGACCAGCTTAGTGCATGACAATTTTGTGCAAGTCAGATTGGCTTGGAGAGTTATGACATGGCCACCCCAGCCCTGGTACAATAATTAACAACACCAGTGTCCCCACCCCCACCTACCGCTGTTCCCCCAATTCATGCAAGTTTCTATCCTGTACACATAACAATGGGACTTTACCAGGAACTTCCTTTTTCTTAGGATTTCTGGTTGTATGAATTATTGACATGTCCAGGTTTTGTGGAACTTTTTGTTTATTGTTTTTAATTTTGAAACTTCATAGAATCTAAGTTAAAAGTTTTCTCTTGTTTATACTGTAAATAATATCTTCTATTTTGAGTTTAGGATGTATTGCAATTTCATCTATGTGGAGTGACCATTTTTATATGGATTTTGCTGGAAAATGTTTTCCCACATTTTTCTTTATCTCTACTTAGGTAAGGTGCATTATGGATCACGGGGAGTTTGAAACACAGGATGGAAACATTATCTTGCTGAAGAAAAATAGTCAGGTAAGTATCGTTTTCAATATACTGGTTTACTGGTGACAGCTGTTATGAGGAAAGAAAAGGATACAATACTTCATGAAAAAATTCTTTTTAGACATTTATATCATGGAATATAAAAAGGAATATGCGTTACCTGATACAAAGACAACACTGAACTCCTACAAACACACTATTGCTGATCAACCCATGTAGTTTGGATCTGAGCAAGGAGTGCATACAAATGATTAGCGGATGTTGTCCAACACCCAATATTTTTATGTGCATAGCTTATTTTTGATAGCTCTGATTTCTGTGCTTGTCTCTTGTCTCTTCGCTAATGCAGGCGTTTTCGTGGTTGTTTATGAGTTTCATACCTCGGTGCCGGCTCATAGTTGATTTTAAAAAAAATCAAAATTGTATGTGTTTAGTCACCATGTATAAAAGTATTCAAAAGAAATGCTTTTAGGTTACAGGTTAGCAACATCATCTCATCTTTATATAACAACTTTCACAATTGCCACAGAGTAGTGGGATACTATCATCAGGAGTTTTGTTTCATCATTTTCGGGTACCAGATTTGAAATGGACATTGGCAGTCAATGTTGTCACCCGTAATGTTCAAATTAAAGCTTTTTGATAGTTAATAACATTTCATATCATCTTTAAACATATTTTTTACTGTTTTCACATGCTTTCTCATATAGACATATTTCTTCTCTCTGTTTTCAGCACTACCTTCTGAGGTCTGAGTGTGAGCACCTGATCAGGCAAGGGATTCTGGAACATTTAGTGCACTAACGTCTGACTGTGGAGATCATGGATTGGTGAGAGTTGAGGCTGTGACGTGTTTTTTTCACTACCATGACGATGGAAAGGTGCTTCTTCTCCGAAAGTTTCATGAATGTGGGAAATATGGGAAGTTCCAGGTTGTTGGTTTTAGCATGAGATGCCAATTTTGTCCTTTGTGAATATATTGTCAACATTTCCGTTTGTGGACATTCTGTTATCTCAATAACCCGGGACTTATTTTTCATATTTTGACATTTTTACCAGATCTCCTGAAATATGTGTCAGGGTATGCATGCAAAAAAAATCACGAATTGCCTAGAAATGATCCCGCACACAAAAATTATACATCGAATTAAAGATAAATTGATTACAATGATAATCATTCATCTAGCCCCATTAGATATGGAAATACATGACACATGAAAAGATTTTGTGGAAAGAAGTGAGAGGTCAAAGAGTAAGAATTATCTTTCAGACACAACACTCACACCCATCTCCATGACAAGATGATGAATCCCCCTCAGGTAGCTGGTCAGCTGTTTGTGGGGAAGGTCATCCAGTATAATTCAGTTGAGAGTAAACAGTTGGGCACAGCTTTTGTATTTTATAATAAAATTCAGGAACTTGCACAATTATCATATTTTGAAAATAAAAAAAAATATTGATGAAATGAAGGAAAAGCTGCATGTTACACTGTTTATACCTTACTTCTCGCGAGCTACCACAAACACTGGTGGAGGAACATTTAGAGATCTGCACGAGTGTGCCAGATCTTGGAGAAGTCCTTTGGGTGGAGTGGGGTTGACCCTGGCTCCCTTACAGAAGCTGGATCACTTCTTTTCCTCTGATGTGCTGCAGACTTGGCTCTGAAAGTCAACTCCAAGGTAGGCAATCATGTTCTTTGTGCCAGCGAAACTTTCCACACCGCAGTTCTTTTGTGAGGTGATGGTATGAGGCGTGACGGTGATGTCATCTGCAGCGGCAGTGAGCTGCTCAATAAGGCTGAGCTTGAGTGATGGCAGACTGAGGTCATGCCTTCTGGCCTGGTGAGGCTGCACAGCCTGTCAGCGTTGTGGCATGGGGTCTCAATGATCCAACAATGCAACTTTTTCCACTATTTCCTGCTTTTGCAACAAAAGAAATGGAGTCTTATGCAGTTGCAAGCGCCGTAAAACTCTTACTAAAATAAACAAAAAATGGAGTAGGATCCAACCATTTGATCTATCTTGTCACAGCTGTACATTCGCTTGTTGTACGAGTTGATGATGGATGACTTCATCTTCTCCTTTCTTGTTACATCTCCTACATCTCCTTCCTGTGTTTTACTTGATACCATCAGTATTGGTTTGCTGGTCTTCTTGTCTTGCCATTAATGATAAAGTGGTTGAACTTTTTGATGGTCTTCACTTTAAAAAAAGATGATGCGAGGTGACTTGCCCAGTCGAATGTTGAGATGGAACTCGGGCCATTTTCTGTGCCGACAAGAAGGGCTTTGTTCATAACAAATCTTTCCTTATCCTTTCTGAGCTTTGTGAGTTGAAGTGTGAAGTATAATTGGTTGACTTTTTTTCTGGGTACTCTTCACTTCTTTTCAATTTATAATGAACTGGACCTGTGTGAATGAAGTGATCTTAAAATGTGACGCATGTTTGTTATAAGTGTAATATTAATTGTGAATTTGTAGAATTTTGTTCTTTTGTGTAAAAGCCAAAGTTTGTTGAATTGCAATTTGTAAAAAAAAAATGGAAGAAAAGGTTTATGGTTGTTCATGAAAGTTATGTGAGAAAAGTATGTAATGTTCTATGTCTTCAACCAGTTATGATTTTCAATAAATGTTTTTGACTCATGATACACCCCTGTCTTGGCTATGGATTACCTTGTTGTTTTGTCATTTGCCTATTCTGAGAAAACTGTATTATTGAGTGGCAATTTACTTGTTAGTATGAAACACACAAAAAAGCGATTTGACATAGCTGTGTTCACTCAGTAGGGTCTTTCAACGCTATCGGTACACCCTGGGGTCATTTTGTTCCCCCGGGGTTGTATTTTTCAGTTTAGAATACTTATACTTATAGTACGAAGATCTCTTTGAAACTCAGTATTTCTCAAAAAATCATTTTGACAGACTGCTATGCAAAGCTTACGGATTGGATTATAGAGTAAATTTCCTCTTTGGAAAGTGGTGGCACAGAGTTCCCCACGTCGAATGGATACGATAGTAAAACACGACGTACGGATAGGGTTAAAGATAGTTGGTTTGGTAATTAAGACTGTTCGAGTTTTCTCCTCTTGAGGTATGGAGATATGGCTATTCATTTGCTTACTCACACTCACAGCAGACTGCAACTCAGCATGCTGTAGACCTTTGAGTATAAACATATCATGACCTCAGTGCTTTCTTGTCCGATCTCCATTTTTAATAGCAGTGAAAACGGTTCAGAACAAAGAGTGAGCTTAAGAAAAAGTCACATTTTCAATGTTTAAAAAAAATGGAGATAAGACAAGAAAGCACAGAGGTTGCGATGTGCTGTATAGTCAAATTATTTATTGTGCATCTCAAATTATGTCTGGTCAACTTCAATGAGACTAAGATATGTTGTACTAGCGAAAGGATCATAAAGATGAGGTCCAAAAAAGTTTCATGGGTAAAGAAAGCAGTATTGATAAATTAGTAGTGGGTATTCTATGTAATAAAAGTGATCCCATTGGTTAATCATTAGTTAGTGTATGTCAATGTGATCCCTGGCTATACTATAACAGGGTCTGACTATAGCAGGGACATCATGTCACTCTCAACAGTCTTGTATAGTGCTGTCAAAAATTTGTGGTGCGACTTATTGTCAAATATCTCCTCAACTATCAAACATAAGTCCTCCAATTTTTGCATAATTTCTTGTATCAATTTGTCTTAAAAGATCAACACTTTTGTAAACACCTGCTAGCTGTATTCTAGAAAATTCCTTAATAAAATAAAAAATCCAAGTGGGTGGTGTCTACAGATTTTTAAATGTTTACAGCTGGGGCAATAGAATCTATCGCTTTTCATAGCAAGTCCATCATGTTTTTCAAATCGGGACATTCTGCTTATTGAACGTACGTTTTGAGAATAATTAGTGCAATAAATGTGTTTACTATAAAAATAATTTTTTGTAACAAGTTTTGCAAGTAAAAATTGCCATTGATGAGATGTGACGTAAGCGTAATCAAAATGTGTGTGGGAACTGTAAACAAAACGATTTTACGTATGGAAGAGATTTCAAGTATTTTATACAAATTTATGAAGAAAAGTTTTTTAATCTAGCCCTAATTGTTCTGGAAAAATATGATTTGGTAAGACAAATTGATAAAAACTGTTGAGCAAAGTATGGATGACATTGATTCATCCGTTAAAGAGATTATATTCAAGGATAAGCTGTGCTTCGAATTTTTTAGCGCAGTGTTGGTGGCAACCACTGTGTCTATTTCAGTTTTCTTTTACCTGAAGTGTTCCATAATAAGTTGCTTACATATGAAGTCGGAACACAGTTACGTTGACTGTTGCCAAGATGTGTTCAGGTGACTTTCATGCGATGGAGAAGTTAAGGTGAATTACAAGAGAAGTTTATGCCGTTTATAAAAAAAGGCATTTTATATTTTAAAACCTTTTTAATTACGACTCTATCTCAAGATTGAGTTTGAGGTTTTCCTTCTTGAAAACATGTAGCCAAATTTCCCCAACAGTTTATTTTCAAGATTTATTTAACTTAATGTCTGAAGAAGATCTGATATGCTGCAAATTTCAGCATCAAAACTTTTCCCACGTCCAGAAAGTTCTTCACAACCTATAGGCAACATAAATGTCCAGCAACATTGAAGAGAAACTGAAAAGATTTTTGGCTAGCCAACATTTTCCAGTAGTATGCCACTGCTAAAAACATTGAGGCAGTGTCTCTTTCCTAACTGACTGGGAATCTAAATGTAAAGTTATGATGAGAGTTCAACAAATGCTCCAAACAAGTTGTAAGTTTGTCAAAAATACTTTATTTGCAAAAGTTATATAATTCAACATTTACAAGCTCGTGCCCAGTAAGCTTATATATAGAGGCCTATACCAAATTTGCCACGCCGATCAATGACAATTCAGGCATCACGCATAAAAAATGTAATGGGGATAGAGTGGCATAACTTGTGCTAGTACATTTAAAGAGAATCATACAATATTGGAAGGAGAATGTTAAAATATGTGATATCAAAGTCAAAGACATTGCCTTCTGAAGCAATTTAGAAACCCAGATGTTTACAGTCAGACGAGAGAACATGTCAACCCATGAAACAAAATTATCTAAAGTGCCATTAGCGTTGTTTTAGAAAAGCCACAGTTAAAAACTAGGGCTTCTTGGGCTCTGTTACTCTTTCTAATTCTCCTCCTTGCTTTTAAAAAAATGAGAGATCCATCATTAAAAGGGTATAATTCAGTGCAGTATGTAATGTACATTATATTGTTTTATTTCCTAAATTTTGTCACTTTAGACAAATTTGCTTTCAAGGGTCAATCCAATATGTAATTTTCCTCGTCCAAAATCTTAGCACCAGGTTGTTCCTGGCAGCTGTCCTTCTTCGAATAGATTATAAGTAGACACAAATTTACCCTCTTTTATTAGAGGACCTTGATAGATGAGAGAAACTGGGGGAAAAAATTGTCACTATGACATCTCATGTAGTGATTGCATTGACTGCGTTGACAGTTTGGTCCCTTTCTTGTACCCACGTTCAGCGATGTCTTGCTCCCTTTACTCTTCTGATTAAAGGAAAATTAGCAGTTTATTCATATTTCCTAAGTAAAGTAAAGTTTCTTTTTATCGTTATCAATGCTACTTGGATGTAACTGGATGCCTATAATCAGGTCAGGACAGGTATGTTGTGCCCATCTTGCAATCACATTTTAGAGTTTCATATGTGTGAGCTCATAACATTTGAAACTACTGCTCAAACAGAGCAGTCGCCATAAAGCTCATTTTTCTTGGAGAACATTAAAATGTGGACTACTTTAACTTCAGTTTGCTTTTGGGTTTTTTGATGGGAAGGATGGGGAATAAGAATCAACATGTAGATGGGAACGTTTGTCAGCAGCGAGGAGAAGAAAGAATCAAATCATTTCCCCACCTGTTAATACATAAAAGTTTTTTTGATAACGATAATTCTTGTGCTTTCAGTCATATGTGGTGCATGGTGTGAGAGCTTCTGTGGAATTGGCATTTTCATTTTAAAAAGAGCTGTTAAGCTACATGAAATTGTGAAGTGAAATAAAAATTACCCACATGCTTCATGATTTTTCAACTCTGGATGTGGTCACCGGAATGCTTTCATTATCAAGGCAAATGGTGAGAAAATGTGATGAAACAGGATGGAAAGCACACAGGACTAACTCATGAAAAGGCAGACAAAGAAAAAGCTCCAAACTAAAAATGGTGAAACAATCATGTGTGTTATCTCTGTCTGGTCTCTTTGGACACATCATTTTACCACCTCAGCACACACATTCTTGCATCATTAACACTCATTTCGAGAGAGCCTATCATCCACGAAAATTGACATACTCAAACATAATACTCTACTCCCACATTTTGTATACCATCTAATATTTTCTGTACTTTAATTCAGCTCATCCTTTTCATCTCAGCTCTTCTCTTTCAACGTCAATATTTCTTTCTATTACACTAATACTCTCCTTTCATATTTTTCAAAAGAAACAAAACATCTTTTTTTTCTTTGCCTATACGAGCAAATCTCTTACACCTCTCATGGCACTGTGGCAAAACTTTGTTTTGACTTTCATAATTCACTCATCTTCAATCAGATTCGTCAAGCTCTTACTGTAAATTGTTTTAAATCTCATCTCTCCACGATAAATTTGTATTAAGATTTAAAAACCTCTTTCTAGTTACAATGTATTTTTTCCGAGCCCTTTGCACACTGTATTTCTTTTCCCATTTGATTTTGATCTTATTTTTCACAGAAATTATTTCGATTTTTTGCATTCCATATTCATTTGAGGTGGAAGTGCAATTACATTCTTAACACCCCTCTGAGTAACTATTATATTCAAACTTTTCTACTACACAGAATTCCCTTAAAGCCTGCCCAAATAATGTAACTACTAGTACTCCCACACTTCTCCTGTGGCTATAAGATCATGAAAAAAATAAAATCTTCACATGACAGTAAATGCAAGGGTTCACTCAAGTACATGTATCAGAAAGAAAAAAAAAATGCAGTGACTGAAAGGAAGCACTAGGATGGAGTTACCTAAACAGTGAATTATTATTCATATAAAATCTCGAGACCCATTTTTGCAACATTGTCAGATGAGATAGTGCTTCTGGCAGAAAAAGTGTAGCCTGAGATCAAAAATACATTTCCCCCCCACACAATTCACACAATTACAGAGACAGCATTCATGAGCAACACTCTGCTTGTTCAATGTTATTCTAATGCCAAGTCCAAGCAACAACATCAATGTCACGAAGGTTAGTGAATGTTTATCATACAGTAAAAATCTAATCTACTGCGTCCGTTAGGGCTGCAAAATAAATCTTTTCATATTTCTTGAACAAGCAAGGAAATGTGCTCTTGATGACTAAGACAATTGAAATTGTGAACAACTTTGTATTCTCCTCAGTCTCTTTAGTTGTTTAGCCTGCTGCACAACATGATGCAATTCAATTCAAATTGATGGAAAATCTCAAGGTACATTCTTGTTTTCCCTTGAACTGGAAATTAGAGACCATATGGTAAAGAAAAATATTGCAGATGTTTTATGTCCCCATCGACATGATCTAGCCCATTTAGAAAGTAGGCTGCTTTGACCCTGCCTGTAATAGCCAGCCCAGGCTGAGAGGAACACAGCGTTCCAGCAGACAGACAAAAGATACCCAATAAAACAAACCTCCCTACACAGCAAAGAAACTTACGTCTTCTGCATGTGATGGTGAAGCACCTGACTATTACGCCAAATATGATGGTGAAAATGTTATTACCAAAGAACTCATGAATACCACAAAAATATGGTGAAAAATGACACGTAGTGTAGGTCGCACTACGTTAAAAGATCATATCTTCTAAAGAAAGCAAAATATATATTTCATAGGACATAACTTTTTCTTACTAAAAATTCTAAACAAATGGTCAGATTTACTCACAAATAGGTATGTTTCTTTCACTGTCGGTTGAATCTCATTTTAAAGTGATTTCTACTGCAGTATTTCAATCAATCACGATTACTTGACAACTATAACCAAATAACACTATATCTTTCGTAACTGATGAGAGCACAAAAAGTACTACCTTCTGACAGTAGACATACAAAGTTCCAGACTTGTTTTGGCTGGTTGCATACATACACAACAACAAGAAACTTAAAATGTTCTCTATAACAAACGAGGTCATAAATGGTGACAACACTTCACAAAGTTGTTACCATATATATTGGACATGAAAGCTTATAGTGGAACTCCCAATTTATTCGCTGTTCAACAACAGCAGTGCACCCAAAGAATATAAAAAGACAATCAAGAGTACCACTCATTTTCATTCAGTTGCGGTAGGAAAGACATTTGATTTTTTTTTTTTTTCAAAACAAGGACTTATTCCTTCAAAGTTGTCGTTGCTGTCGTACAAAGATCGCAATATAATGTTAAACAGGTCGGAGCATGTGCATAAGTTTGTGAGATCACAGATGGATGATAAGTAACAGATGAGGGTAACAATCGTCCAGTTACCAAATGACCAAATATTTCAATTCTCTAAATGCTGGCAGCAAAGTAGAGCACAGCCACGGTAAAAAAAAATAATTCACACAACCATTGAGTCAAGCTTCAGAAGCCAGTATGGGCGATATCCAAGAATAATTTCATACGCGTGAAATATTGAGTCGCAAGTTCACGAATAGAAGCATGAAAATACACTCCACATGCTGTCATTGTTAAATTGCAGTAACCATTCCACACAGTGGCATCTATCACTTTCTCTTGAACAACAGAGGAAATGTCAAGCAATAAGTCCCAAACAGGGTAGGAAAAACAGCAGCAAGAGGCACAGGCTTTCAGTATATGTGAGACAAGCCAACAAGTACATTAAGTCTTACTGGTCTCCATATTCAACACCGTAGCACTAGGAAACACCGTGGGGGCAAAAACATTACAGTATGGAAGTGAGATGGTGAAGGAAAAAAAGATGCTCATATAAAATGACAAAAATATGTATGTTGTCACAAGCACTTGCTGACATAATACTATTGTAATCTATATTTCAAAATCCTTTCCAAGTTTCCGTCTGCTCTAGGACCCAGGGCTTACAATATTAAGCACCTAGTCTTCAACGATGTGGACGAAAAATCTGGGGTCTCGTGTGAGTGAAGCTCATCAAGACACCGCGGGATGTTTAAAATTCAAAGAAGAGTAGGCCTTCCTGGACAAAAAGCAAAACTAATTTTAACAACATTTTGGTGAGATCAACCAAAATATTAGTTCCAAATCAGTATAAGGCTGTCAAGAGGGAACCAAATTGTTCTTTAAGTATAAGAAAAACAAACAGTGCATAACAATCAGCTGAACAGAGGACTGAAGAACTTACAGTTCTTTATCTCAGGCTCTAGAGGGAGAGCAAAGAAAACAAATTAAGGATGATTTCAGAAGAACCCTGACATAAAGATCCATAGAGTAATAATTAATTTCTTTCGAAGCTTCAAAACTGCAGCCACGCTCAACAGCCACGTCATGGTTCTACAACTGATATGAAATTTTTTTAATCCCCAACTAAAGTTTACACTTCATCTCCATAAAAATTCGAAAATGTGAGTGTGACTTTCTCCAATGTTCAGCTTATCACATGTTATACCCTTCATGTCACTACTGATATTGGAGTGTCGGCGAAAACGCTCACCAGAGTAAGTGAAATGCAAGTTCCCCCCCCCCCCTTCCCCCTGGTAAGACAAGAGATCACAAGTTTCATAATGTGGATAATACAACAGAAAAAACACAGTGACTGGTGAAGGATTAACATTGAAAGCATACGCATCAACCACCTGCTTTTTGCCCTGACTGCTCCACCATTCTAATACCTCCTTTGCAACATACTGATTGACAGTTCCTCAAATGACACAAGGTATTAATAATACGCAGCATTTGGTATGCAACACTAAATCCATCCATTGTAAAAAAAACACCTTCTAAAGTATCTACACATTTCTCTCACTATAACTCTAACCGTGGAGTATGATGATGGCAAGCAATACTAAAGGCACAAAATGGCATTGCATGATTGATAAAATTCAAGTTTTTTGACAAAATATTATGAGGTGCAAAATTTCAACAGGAAAAGAGGGAAAAACAAAAACAAGTTCACTTCACAAGCGCAAGCAACCATCAACGTTTCATCCTATTTTGCATTGGCAACATTTCTGCAAAGGATCTACGCATTTGATATTGCACATTTGATTTGCTTTCATAACACAAACATTTGTTTTGTCAGTAAAAAAAAAAAAAAAAACTTTACAAAGAAGAGCTATGGAGCCAGTGAATGCTCCCTGCTTGAGTGGTCAGGAGAGCGTCAAGGCCACAACACAGCATCGAACACATCAGATATACAGTGGGCCCACAGCATTCACGGGGGGTCATAAGTTGAAAGGTTAAGTCATTGAGTTTGCTCATTTAGGTCACTCGACACAGTTCGAAGACTTGTTGTATTGCGGCACTTTTTCTGAAACTCAAAAAGGCAGGCAACCAAATGGCATCTTTGAAATAAGCCAGTTAGTGTTACTAGTCTATGCATGACGGTTCAAAATATCCTGCAATACTGCCTTTGGTCCGCTGCTGATCAGACCTACGTGTCCGCTACGTTCTAAAAGAGTTAAACAGCGCCACAACAAGTCTTCAAAACAAAATGTAGGCCTGTCTCATTTTGAGCCCTTTTCTCAGTTTTTCTCCTGTTGCATCAGCCACTTGCCCCCTAGTCCAACCGGTGAAACATTTTGAAAACTTATCCCCAGTGGTGTATATACTAGGGCCCACTTCATTTGACAAGCAGTTATTACTGTCAGAGTTAGAGGCAGCAAACGATCGGTGAGAAAAAAGTATATGATTCTCCATTCCACCAGAAATTAGTACTTTGATACACCCTGATATAAATCCAGCACATTTGCTACCAAAAAGCAAATGCACCAGTAAGCAGTTAAACATCTCGAATAAATTTACAAAACCAGAGTAAGCCATAAATTAAGAACCAATGATATGAAAACCAGTACATGATATTAACGACTTTGTACATTTCATGAATTGTCAAAATTAGTAATAAGTGAATATTGGCAGTACTATTTTATTTTAGGAAATGCTAAAATGTGAAGAGTATTTTAAAAGGTAGGTATAAGTCTAACAAAATAAGGAAACAGGAATCTTTTCACCTTTTTCATCGTCGCAACTCTCAGTTTCTGAGCAGTGTTGGACCCAAGCAATAATCTTAACTATTGCGTTGCATGAATTTTGGAAAGGAGAGTAAACTAAACACAGTGAGAAGCACTGCATTAAAATATACTACACAGACACTGCCCTCTCTTTTCTGAAGTATCTCAAAATATTTGAAAATTCCACCCACTTTAGAATATGGTTTCCATCTTTAAAGCTTACCAAAACTTCTTATGTACAATGCTCAAAATAGTGTAGGTGGTCAGAAGATATAAAACACAAATCTTTAGGACACTGACAGTGGAACAGGCCCTGAGAACAACTATTTGAGGTTTTTCTCCAGAGAGCCTAACAGTTCCCAAAAATAGGATGTTTTTTTCAATGTAGAAGTAGCAGCCTCACAACAAACTATGCATTCTTCACAAATATTAAAAGCTATTAACACAACCATTTGCACATACCATACAAAATTTTCACAACAGCAAGGTGGCTTTCTCTAACACTGCCAAGATATTTAACAAATTTGATCTTTCAGAGCCACGAAGCAAACTTACACATTCATCTTATCCAGCTTCTCCCTGATCAAATGGACAATTTCTTGGCTTAAGTCGCGAGACAGTTGATCTACCAGAGGCTGAAGCATCTCCTTTGCTGAAGAAAGCAGAACAGTATGCTCGCCAGCAGACAGAGAGCTAACCTGACTTTTTCTGGGCTCATCCCCATGATTGGCTGAAACTGTGTCGGTTTCCGATGGTTGGAATGTGTCCTTGTACAAACCCTGAGAAGGGGGTGACGATGATGACAGCGATGCTTTGGATGATGATGAGGTTGACAGGGAGGATTCACACAGGGTGTTCTGTTGAGAGTCCCCATTCGTTAGTGGTGAGCCGGGGGACTTTGCCACAATCTCCATGATGACTGAGTTGGCCTCCTGAACCGCAGAGCCAAGCATGCCAAGGATCTCCTGTGAGGTCTCATCTGATTTATCCTCCACCTGTCAATCAAAAGAACCCTAAAGTGTAAGTTCTTTTGTTTTCGTAAGCGCTTTATGGTACTTGTAACAAAATCAGGTCGTATAAGTGCCGGAGATTAGAGGTGTTACAGTGGAGTAACAAATACTAAAAGAAGGAGGAAAGTTTTTTAGTTTTAGTAAGAGTTTGACGGCACTAGCAACACAATAAGGTCATATAAGTGCCAAAGATTAAAGGTGTTACAAGAGAGTAACAAACATAAAAAAGAAGGAGGAAAGATCAGGACGATAGATGTTTGATAGGAAAAAAGGAGCAAACCACACCAGAGCACCTGTAAACCACCTGCAAATTGTAAGTTCAAATTCCAATTGAAGGGAAGCAGATGAAAAAATCACATGAAATTTTTTTTAGGACAAATGAAACAATCCCACTTAAATCGGGTTTAATTCAAAAGAATTAAAATTTATGTGACAATAAATTCAGTTCTCAAAGAAAAGACAACTCAGTAGCGGTACAGAGGGGCCACTCACCTGGGTAGAGAAGGATGAGGGCTGTAAGTTAGGAGTACTATCTTCAAGAGAAAGCATGCAAGAGACCCCATGATACCTAATTTTGTTTGCCAACAAGTTCCACTTTATGTTTTTAAAAACTCCTATCTCCAGGCCACATACTGCTATAATCAACATTGCATCCTTTATTATATGCCAAGCACCTCTAATGTATCACTTAACACTGCTTCGTTTGTTTGTTTGTTTTTGTAAAGTGTTTTACGGCGCTCGCAACTGCATAAGACACTGCTTCTTCTTACAGCCATGTTGCCCACATAAAACTAATGCACTTCACAAAGCACTACATTCCCATCACTGCTCCTCCTGAAGGGAATGTATTCATCTACAAGACCACAGATTGGGGAATTGTTCTTGAATAAAGAGAAGCACATGGACACAATAATGGTAATTTAGTGTAATGATAAAACAAGATAGACAGCCAGAGACTACAGAGGGGAAAGGAAAGAGAAGTAGACCAACCAGTGGAGGCTAAAACAGCACCTGGAAATGGATGGCTGGTGCCTCTATAAATAAATTATTGATGGTCAGGACCAACCAGTGGCACCATACCACCAATAGGGAAAAATTGAGCCTTGAGCCCTCACAAACGGTGGCGGGGGGGGGGGAAGGAAATATTCACCATGAGCAGGTCTGCATCCAGCAAAACGTCGATAAACAGATACCGTACCACATACACAGGAAAGAGTTTAGCTCATAACATTACATTACCTGGGAGAAGAGATCCTTGAGTTTCTGTAACTGAGATCTGAAATCCGCCAAGAATGTTTGACATTGGCTGATGGAAGCTGAGGATGGAATAAGTGAAACATTTATTATCTTTACATACAATATACATGTACAATATTACAAAATGAAAAAGTTAATTAACTGCTTTGAGCCATTTACAACAAAATATCATACTTTAAGCATTTTTATAATGTGGGAGTATGCAGTCTTTGTCAATGAAAAAAGCATACCCTTGTGACAACACCGGCGAACAAAGGTGGAGTAAATTTTACAAGAGAAGTGAAAACTTACATAATTTGGTTTCATCAAAGAGCAACCTGAAAGCCTGTAGGTTGTTTGGCTTTATTTCTAAACTTTTAATAGCATTTCTAGTCACAAGTCAGACCTGTCTTTCACTGAACATATGAAACAGATAATTTGCAATTGATTCATCAAATAAATAAAAATTTGACGTTTTTGGGTAAGCTAGTCTTATCATAAGGGCGACATATTAAATGATATTATTGCGCCATAAAAATTTCACCTGTTAGAAAAACCAGACTATGAGAGACATGATTCTCAACCAAAGTCACAAATTCAACATGGTCAGGAGAAGTACAAAAAAAAGATTGAAAGTTTCCTGCCTTAGGGGATCTAGTGTAGGCATCAAAGGAAGAAATAAACTAACATCAAGATTAATCCTGCATATCATTTTCATCTATTTCCAAACAGTTTTCCTGATTCATTGGTATTTTGGGGTTGTTGTTTTTTTTTTTGAAACATAACAATTACTACCATGTTGGCACATTTTCTAAAAAATTTACAAATATCAGGCCCAAAATCAGGACACTGGATTTCTTTTTAAGTTATAAAAAAATCCAATCTTTAATTTTTAAAAAGTTGCGACCAAGAATTTACACTGTGGAATCTCTCCTCTATGTAGTGCGTGGTGCTGAGTGTGTATACCCTGAACTAAAATTATTGTTAAAAAAATGTAAATCATTCACTCTTGAAAGATACATCTCATGGTGTCTTTTACAATCAAATAACACACAAAACACTGACTGTTTGTGGATGAAACTTGACCAGATGAGTGAGTGGACTGCAGGGACAGAGCCAAACGGGAGCGGTCACCTGGCTGGGAGGGGCTCGACTCGTGCACGCCAGGTCTGAAAATCACAACAAAGATCAGATTTTATTTTTCCTCCGATGGAAAAACACTTTTCTTTCAAATTTCAAATGGTTCTGAGCTCTGAGTAAAGAGAAGTATGTTGACATAATAGTGGTCATTAAGAGCGGAGGAAAAATAAGAGACTGACAGAAATGACAGAGGAGTTGTTTGTTTGTGTGCATAAAGAGAAGCACACTGACACAACGGTCAGTGAGTACAGGGAAAAAGTAAGACAGACAGACAGACAGACAGAAACAGCAGAAGGACAAAAAAGAAATAGGGCCAAGTAGCACTCTCCAACCACCTGATATGACAGAGAAAAAGGGACTCACTACATAAGGGCTGAATAGAGTCATAGTCTATGACCAATTAGCAAAATAGTGACCATATATAATTATAACTCACTTGGACACAGATCAAGACAATAGTACTATGCAAATAGAAGTACAAGGAACAGATTATATTCAAGCACCCACCAGCCAACACCTGCCCGGTTTATCTAATGCCAAATAAGACAAAGACGTTAAAATGAACAGAGCAAAGAAATGCAAAGACAAAGGACTCATCACACAAACATGAATGCCAAACACTTGCAAAATGGAAGCTTAAGGAACAAATTTAAAACAACAAAAAGAAAAGGAAATTTCCAATGGACAATTACAATGATCCTCAAAATTTCAGAACTTGTGTAATTCCAAAGAGGTAGGAGTAGGAGAAAAACACCCAAACAATCCTGAAGAAAGTATAATTGTACGCAAACTTATCAATCTTAACAAGTCTCAATACATTATTTCTAACAATTTTGATCTCTTGAAAGAAATCCAATTATTGAAATTGGGGTTAGCGTAGAGAGCTTACTTTCTTAAAATTGCACATTCCCTGCAGAGGGAACATTGTTGAGACCCAGAAGAATTTAACTTTTGACAGAAAGTAGCGGAGCAAAACAATCAATATAAACCGACTTACTTCACTGTGATGGAGTACGTGGCCGTGTTGATCTGCGCTGCGGGAGTATCTGTGTCCGACGACTCTGACCCGAGGCCCGTGTCGGACTGGCTTGTGTTCTGTGGCGAG
Organism: Aplysia californica; assembly: GCF_000002075.1. Classification (NCBI taxonomy): domain Eukaryota; kingdom Metazoa; phylum Mollusca; class Gastropoda; order Aplysiida; family Aplysiidae; genus Aplysia; species Aplysia californica. The sequence continues at coordinate 58,745 of NW_004797714.1, read as the reverse complement.
GACAACACGCCAGGAGATGCAGGCAGCACGCGACGATTCACAGATGACGACCCACCAATTTGAAGCCCTGGCGACCCAGACACATCTTTCGCAGCTTCCTTTTGATACATAGCGATTCGTTCGCGGATCGACCGTGGGTTTTCCTCTTCCTCTTCCTTTTCGAAAACGTCTCCCTCATTTTCCCCTGGTTGTCCCATAAAGAATGTAGTGTTGGCTGTAGATGTTCTTGAACCTAGTGAGTGGAATGCAGGCGAAGCAGAGGACATGGCAGGGTGACCGGGCGACGACGATGATGATGGTGGTTGAGGCTGTTGCAGTGACGATGACACTTGAGGTGGTTTTGGTGACGAGCGTTTTTGGTTTGGCGAGGGCTGGTCTCTCTCGGGGAGATCCAGAGGGCTGGCTTCCAGGTCTGTCGGTGGGTGTGAGAGGAGGCGGTCCGGGGAGAAGGAGCTGCTGCTCAGGTTGGCTTGTTTCTGATGCCTCAACATGTTGGCGGTGTGCTCGATTTCTTCGGCCACAGCTAGCTGGGCGGGTGTCGGGATCCCGTTACTGGCAGCGTCAAACACTGGCGGAGACTGGCCAGAAGTCAAGGTGGACACGGAGGACAAAGAAGACGAGGACTCCCGCGAGTCCCGCTGTGATGCCACCCGACCAGACGCCTGGAGAGAAGCAATGCCAACTGTCAAAGATGGATGAGAAGGAGCAATGACATTTTCAGCTTTACTACCACCAGCGCCAAGAATGCCCGACTTCCCTAGCAGAATGCTCTTGGCCTGGTCTAAAGTCATCTCTGACGTTGAAGATTTTCTTCGTGACTTGCCATCAGAAGAGGAATTCTTCCTGCCCTGAATGATCGGACGTACAGCACCAGTGGGAGGTGGCATGAGCTGTTTATCAGTCGGAGCCGTAGAAAATCTCATCTTGGACTGCACAAAACTCCCTGATCTCCGCGAGGTGGGCCGAGATGGGCCAGAGCCACAGGAGCTGCTGTCTGTACTAGAGTCCACCTCGTTAACATCAGGAACGCTTCGAGACAAGTCCGACAATAGTTTAAGGTTGGACGTGGAAACCAACTTGACCGCCATTTGGGGTTTGTCCTCGTCCTCATCCTCTGCATCATCATCTTCCATACCGGATATCAAATTCGGAGTCGAGGCATACATGGCTAATTTGGACCCCGGCAACCTCCCACTTCTCCTTGTCTTCTTGGCAGCCAAATCCTTCGCCTTACTGCTCGCATCAGCAGGCATGGAAGAAGACAAAATTCCATCTCCTGACTTGCTCACCTTATTTCGAGAACTCTGTGTGGTTTTGAAATACGTTGGCCGAGTACGCATCGTAGACTTGGTGGGAGTTCCCGAGTCACTGCTCGTGTTCCCGGCACTCTCTGCGTTAGCCCTAATCTCATTCGACTGTTCCGGTGTCCGGGAACTACTACTCCGGCGTCGTTCTCGTTCCTGGCTGATCCTCCGAGCCGTGACGCTGGAGATGATAGGTGGGGTCACATGGTTGCTGGCACCAACTGAACTAGAAGACAGGGGCGACTGCGACTTGGACAAAGGATCTTTCTGACTGTCTTTCAAGCGAGCTTGCAGTTCTGCACCTGAAATATTCAAAGAAGTAGCTCTTATTGAATGTAACATAAAATCAGCTGTATTCAAATTATCAAAGTCAGGTCTAATTTCATCAGTGTCAGTTCTTTTAGTACGCATATCCACAAATTGTATCATTGTTTATAGGACAAAAAACACTGTGTTTGTCTCTCAAACAAAAGCTCAAAACTTTATCCTGGGCTTGTGCCAGGATGATTAGGGGACAACTAGGGACTCTATTTCTTTAAGACCCCTCACTCTAAGGAAAGAAAGAATCCAACAGCTAAACTCTTGTGATAAAATCCAAAAAAAACTTTGATGTCCTGTCGTTCTCTTCAAGAGCTTAAAATTCCTTGGATAAGTTGAAAAGGAATAATCTGGTTTGTAGTAGCCATCTGCCCGGTAAAATAAAATTATCTTAGAGTAGGGATCTCCGAATTGAACGTCCATCTCCGATAGGATCGAGCCTGGTGAATTGAGAACCTTGAAAACTCCACAAAACAACCAAAGTTCAAGAATACCCAATCTGGGGTTTGATCAAGGGCCATCTGCTCCATAGTCCAGCATGATACCAACTGAGGGAATCGAGCCCCAAACTGCCTGGGGCAAACTTATTCTTGCTCAAAATAGAAGAGACTCGGGTCAATATAAATATTGAAAGAACCAAAGAAATCTGCATACGGCAACCTGTCAGGTGAGGAACAATATGTTCTCATGGAAAAAAGACCATATACATAAGAAAATGAGTTGCATCACGGGCTGAAGAACCAACAGTAACTATCCTTGAGACCTTCCTCGGGAACAAACAATAGGCAGAAGGAAGAAAAAAACAAAACGAAAAATAAGAACAATTCTCGATGGTCTTAAGGGTTAAGGCTGCAGTTTGAATGGGAGCAGCCATTCAAAGAAAAGAGGGGAAAAAATGAAACAGATTTAAAGAGGAAGATGACAGAATGAAGTATGCTCACAAAAATTAAAAGCTGATACAAAATCATCTACCTAAACCATCTAACAATCCAAACCAAGCTCAGAAAATTAATCAAATCTAAAAACGAAACTGCAGACCTGGAAAAGAAAAACAATCAAGGGACACAAATTTTACATATATCTGTTATTAAAGTTGATTCTTGTTCCAAAAACTACCAACCTGAATAAAAAAAGTGGGTTTATTTGGGGGTCTAATGTCCTTTTTGACAATTATAAAATACAAGTCTCTTTACAGAACTACCTTTATTTCAACCACAGAGGGTTTCAAGGAATACAAATTGTGTGAAAGGTCTAATCCAGAAAATATGAATAGATCCTGCAAAAAAAATATTTAATGATAGTTCAAGAGACTCGTCTTTACAAATGTCAAGATCAAAACATATAAGGCTATAGCTCTGAGTTCAACTAAACCTGATCAAACTAAAATTACAACCCATCAAAGCTGTACACTAGAATATCAGATACAATGGTCAATGAAAAACTCATAAATTCTACAATAAAAATTCTTTACTGCTCATTTGTCAAAGTTATTCTGATTTCATGCTCACATCAACATGAAGGCAAACCTTACAACACATTGGGGACAACATTAAAAACACAAATCCTGCTTAAAGAAAAGAGAAAAACAAATATTTAAAAGCCAGCTTATTTCCCGGTTCCATAACGCTGAGCAAAAAAGACAGACATTTCAAATTAACTCACACACTGCAAAGCCCTGGTCAAATCAAAGTAGCAAAAATGAATTAAACATTGTGAACCACACAAACTCATGCTCTGTACATTCCATGGACATTCAGGAGACCTGTGGACATTTTAAAAATCCGTTTAACAGTTGATTCAAACACTGACTACGAAACCATGCGGTCACCCCTATTTCTATAAACACCATTAAGTCTACTTCTAAGTTGTGCACTTAAGCATTAGTCACACCGACTTCTAAAGAAATCAGAAAGGATTGAAATGGCAGAGTAAAATAAAGTTGAAATTTTAAAAGTGGAACGGTCAGACATACATTGCATCACATTTCAGTGTTCAATATACGTATAAAACATACGTTACTTCAGTTTCAATGGGAGTGACTAGAAAGCCACCCTGAAGTCTGACAAACAATTTCTCATTTTATCATCACTTGACGTTCAACTGTTAATGAACACTGCAAGCTCTAATGAGTATTAAACTATCAAACATAATCAGACTGACACTATCACTGAAGTGGTCTAAACCAGTGCATTGAACCAATTAAACAAAAGCTTTTTATTGGTCACAACGGTAATGTCCTCGACTATCAAAGACAGGACAGACACATAATACCACCAATGTAATTCTATACTTGTGTAGACACAACAAACGGAAAGAAAAGAAAAAAAAAGAGTCACCCCTCATTTATCTGTTTTCAGCTAACATTCTTTATGGAAGTAAACAGGGTGTACACTTTCAGATTTATACCTATAATAACCATCGAGAATAATCGTCTCAAAAGCCACTGTGCTAAAAATGGATAAAAATAAGCACCCAAGCATAGCTGGCTTTAACCTCTATATATAAGAAATTTTTAAAAAACTGGGTTGTGGTGCTGAAAAAGTATTGAGGCTGAGAGCAGTGGTCTGCGTGAGGGAGCTTGGATGATTTAAAAAAAAAAAAAAATAGGTGAGAAAGTTTGGGAGTGAAGGCTTTTGGATAAGAATAAAATGTGTAAGAGGAATTGAAGCAGCAATGGATGAAAATGACATAACGTGGTTGAGGCTGTACTTTGACCACGGGAGGAGACTAAAATTAACGTGACTAGGAATTTCAGATGGGTTGGTAGATCCATGACCTCAGACGGGCTTTACAAAGGGGGAAAACTGCGAGATTAGTAGAGAAACAAAACAAAAAGTAAACAACCCACAATGACCAGCAGCAACAAAAAAGTAACATTGGCAACAAAATGTTTTCACTGAGAGTCGTTCCTCTCAGGGCACTGCTTAAGGGATGCACCGAGAATGGAACTTCACTGAAGTAAAAATGAAGCTGAACGTACATGCACTGATATCATTTGGCATTGGAATTTTTGTCTTTAAGACAAGATAATGTTTGTAATTTGCCTATCTGCACATTAATGTTCGCTATGAAAAATGAGCTCTCACCTTGCCCATTTTAGATCTGACTTATCTTCAACTGGGTGGAGAGCCATGAATACTATCACGAAAATCAAGCTCAAGAATACCACTATGGTGATTTAAATCAAGATTGCTCATTTTGCAGTTTAGCATATTACTGAATTAACAAAATTACTTTGCAGACTTGTAGCTCTTAGCCCCTTCACAGCCACAAAATTAAATAGAGGACTGCCAGGATGGAACGTGGTCAGTTTGTAAATTCACTGCTTCCAAAATGCTAATTTCTAACCACACGATACCGTAGAGCCACAGATATGCACAAGATGATAGAAAATAGTGTTGCTATTGCCCTGTGCAATTAATATGGCTATAATGATAATTCTCCTATGAACCATGCCAAAACTGCTTTCAAAAAAGGTCTCTGACTTACTCGTTTACATGGCAGTTTGATGATAAAATCTGGCAGAAGTGGTCTTAGATAAGGAATTACAGAAGTTGACAAAAAGTAGAAGTCAAATGAAGCAATCACATGAGTTTCAACTTTAACATCACAATCACATCAGTTTCAACTTTAATATGTCACATCGTGTGCACACACGATAAAAGAAATAACAAAACAGTAAAGCACACACTGGTTATTAAAAGAAACACATTTTCTTTCACTAAAGACTAGAAAATTTAGTTTTGTTGGTTTTTATCTAGGAGAAATGAAAGTTCCACATCATGCCAGGAGATGAGCACTTGGCTCTTTCTTTGTCAACAGGGTAGTTGATTGGTTGGAAGTCTGGACAAACATGCTGTGCACACCGATCAGCTCACGATAGGGAACTAAAGAGAGGATGGCAAAGCTGCGTGCACTGTTACCCTGTCCCCTTCGGCACGGCCGCGAGAGTGGGCTCCCCTTGCAGCTGCTATTCCGACTGGAAGAGCTCCCCTGACTTCTGCTACGAGACGTGTGGGCCGGTGCCTCCGCCCGGCTTTGTCGACGAGAGGCGGGACTGTTTGACCCTCCCGACGGTGTCACATTGGTGGACAGGTGGCTGGGAGAACTGACTCCTCCCTTACGTACTCGTGACGGACGTGGGGAGGAGCATGGCGTAGGAATACGGCTCTGATACAGCTGGTGAGGGGGGCGGGGCTGGTTGGGAGGTTTCAGCAGCCGTGGGTTGGGCTGGCAGCATGGACGTCTGACAGCCCGTGAGGAGTAGAGGCCGGGGATTTCTTCCTTGATAGATTCTTGCGACAGGCTGAAGGTTGACCACAGTCGTCGCAGGTTTTTCGAACAATAGCCCCATGGTGGGGATACAAAAACTGGAGGCAGTGGTGAGAATGTTATGTCTACATTTTGATGAGACAGATAACTGCTTTTTCACACTAACCATCTATCAGTACTTTATTTACTCACATGACTCAATTAAAATGAGCGATAAGTTATAGTGATAGAAGCCAAAAAGCTGCTCCCCTACCTAGTAACAATTGGCATCAATTTAGATTCTTTTTTTGGTATTCAGTAAACAATTTTTTTTTTAATACTTCAATTCGCCAAAAGCATGAAAACCTGACTTTGTAAGGGCAATTTCACACTCTTATTTAAAGCAACCAAAGTTTCATTTTTTATTAGGGAAATTACATGGTTACAGTTTCCATGAAACAGCATAACTATGCAAAGAAAATCAATATTACAAAAGCCAGTCATAAGTTTCATTAGTTTCTCTTCAATTACAACTGGGATTTTGATTATCCCTTCAAAAGTGAACAAAGACAAGCATGCCCCACCCTCCAGCCCCTTATCTTGTAGAACCTGGGCCCAAAACCTGTTTTCTGTATGAAAGATAGTACATGCACAAAAGTGCACAAACATCAAACATCAACCCCCCCCCCCCAAAAAGAGAGAGAGAGAGAAATATTTCCCCTGTGGAGTAAATTTGTTAAAAAACATGTCAGTAAAATCTCAGCATCCCATTGCAGACGACTTCACAGCAATCATCTCGGCAGTATTTTCATACAGGATTCTCACTTCTTTGGAGCAAAGTGCAGTCTCTTCCAGCAACAGTAGGCCACTTTAACAGGGACTCTGTGCAAATGTACACCGACTTAACAGAAACACACAGCTGATGGCAAACTCAAGCTGCAAGGAGACAGGCCATTGCACTCTTGAACCGAATATCTGGTACAAACAAGTCTATTACAGAAATAAACATTTTTCAAAACAAATAATCATACATACGTTCTAGTAAGGTCAAAGACAATCACAAAGTCTCTATGGTGTAGAACACAAAACATCTGCTATCACACACAGTTCTGACAGAGCAGTAAGCAACCTACAAAGAAGGCAGTCACTGCAACCACAGTATGGACATATCAAAGAAATATGTGAATGCAACGCAATGCCAGGAACTGCTGACTTCTTCTGTGCGGGAGAACATGACTACAGACTTTTTACTTCTGCAGACAAAAGAATAAAAGGTTAAAAACAGCGACTTACCAGTTGGAGGAGATGATGCAAAGGAACTGCTGGAAGCAAACTTGGATTCCTGTTGAAAGAAAAGAAATGAATTTTAAGATTTAAAAAATGACAAGAGAAATGAGTTCAAAGTACGTCTGTTGATTTTTAGTTTTTTAGTTTTAGTAAGAGTTTTATGACACTAGCAACACAATAAGGTCATATAAGTACCGAAGAATAGATTACAAGAGAGTAACATACACAAAAAAGAAGGAGAGGAGATAAGGATGACAGATGTCCGATAGGAAAGAAGAAGCAAGCCACACCGGAGCACCCACCAACCACCCACATCTGTTGATTAAGATTTCCAGTTGTTAAAAACCAACTGATTGTTTGAGTAAAGAGAAGCACACGACACAATAAAGGTCATTTAGCGGAGGGGAAAACTAAGACAGACAGAAACAACTGAGGGAAAGTAAAAAAGTAGAACCTACCAGTGATGCCCTTCACCTACTCGTTAAAAACGAACTGATTTCTCTCAATAGCAAATAATAATGTTCCCATCAAAAGGTGAAGCAGCATCAATTCCATATAACAAAATGTACTGAGTTAAAATAAGCTTAAATTTCACTGTTTTCCTACTTAAACAAAATAAAAACCTAAAGACTAACAAAAAGCTGGAAATTCAGAAACTTACTACAGTGGCTGCTGTCAGCATGATGAGAATAAAAGACACTGTTTATGAATCATAAGACGGATTGCTTAGCAAAAACTGTGTGACCTCACAATCAACCATTTTTTGACAAAAACTTCCGACAAAAATTCCCGAGCAAGAAGCCGTACGGAACAATAAAGTAATTCAGACAACATTGCAATCACAAGTATGTGGGACTATGAGATCAGACAAAACAAACTACGCGGCACATCTCATCATTCAACAGCTTTGAGCACCAAGACACATCAACACTAACCTCTTGCTCCAAACGTGTCGGGGGAGATGGTGGATCTTCTCTGTCCGGTGAGTCAGACTCGTTGGAATCACTGCGCAAGTTCATCTGAAACAAGAGACAAGCCATTAGACACATTTGGTATAACAAGACACCTGGCATTGTACATCTTTCCATTGTTAAATCCACAGGGACTGCTCTAACAATACTCTTTTAATTCTTTTTCTTTTCTCACCCCCCCCCCCCCCCCACACACACAAACATACACCCCCCCCCAAAAAAAAAAACCCAACCAAAACCCCCCCAGTTATTTGTAACAAAACTTTCACTGCAAATAACATTTGTTCTGGGATACCATAAGCCACTTGTTCTATTTGACTAAAACTACAAGTAATACCAAATTCATACAGAGTGTATGTGTATAATGAATGTAGTAAAGAAGCAAGATGGATAATAGTATCAAACTTCACAAGGGCATAATATGCTGTGGATACAAAGAAAGCCAGGAGCAAGCAATAAACTTTCAATAATTCTGCACAATTTATTCTGTAGGCTTTTTTCCCTCAAACAAATCTTTCTTAGAGAAACTAACTTTTGAAAATCTAAAACGTGATGGAAAAGAGAAGGCTGAAATGAAGAAACATTCTATCTGATATCACTGACCAAAACTAGACACCCTATTCTCTTAAACGCCTCAGAAGGGCAGAGACATGAACACAGTTCAAATTAACAATCCACCAAGGGGAGAAGATGTATAATACTTTGTGGTCACTCGAACAACATGCAAAATCAGTTTTTCCAATACAGCTTCCTCTTGACTATGACAAAAAGACTACATATTATACATCAATTCTTTATCACAGCCTCTACCTTAGACCATCAAGGTGTGATTTTAAAAAAGATAATGCAATTGTTCGTTTCGGACAACATCCTTGTTAGTGTTACATCATTGAATGAGATAGGTATCCACAACCACATTTTCTAAAAATCAACAACCAAATGCAAACTGGTATTCAAATCAACAAAAAATCAATTGAGTCAGCAAATGAGCCATGCAACTGCCAAGACAATGTAAAAACTGTAAAACTATTACAGAACAATGTTCCACTGCAAATAAACGGATATAAGAAAACTCTAATATTTAAATGTCAATGATGATAAAGCTTGAAAGAGTTAAGAAGCCAAAACACTTCATTTGCAACACAGGCTTACTTTTACAGACGATTCTATTGAGCGCCTTGCCTGGGAATGGGATGGATTTATTCTGAGTTTCTATTTCAAAAATTCGAAAAACAACCAAAAAGAAATTAAGATTGCCACACCATCCCCATCCATCCAAAAATAAAAAGCAAGGTAAATAAGATAATAGCCAAAATAAAAATGTCATAAAACTTTTGCTTTTAGAACTTCAAAAGACTCGGCCTGTAACTTTTATAAATTACAAATTTATCTAATTCAATTTTCATTCCATACAGGCCTACACGTTGAAAAAAACATTGTCCACTACAACAATAATCATTTGACAGAAGCTCTTTGAATGAGACCTGACTTTGAATGATCCAATAAAACTCCTTAAAGCAAGTAAATCACAACTACTTTAAAAGTAGCAATCAAGCGAGGGAAAAGGATGAAGAAAAACAATTAAACTCATAATGGGAAAGGATTCCCTGTTTCATAAGAAAAAGAAAATGAGGAAAAACACAGGGCCTGTAAAGCAATTAAATCAATTGTCTTCTAAAGATGAACCCCCCCTGAAGCTGGAATGTCTTTTAAACTTTGGAGATGGTGTCAATTAAGTGATGACTACATTTCATGAAGAAGAACCAAAGAAGTTATGAGTCTCGAAAAAAATAAAAAAATATCTTTCTTCTATTGAGCATGCTTAGCTTTAAAAATCTGTTTGATAGAATATAATCTTTTAAGCTCTCATCACAAAAAAAGGATGTGATAAAAAAAATATTACATCCAACAGGTAATATGCACAGGACATCAAATACAACAGAAGGTTCATCCCTCTGTAGATATGAAATTCAATACAAAGTATGAAGTAAAGAACTTCACAATCCTAGCTCTCACATCATGCGTTCACACATATCCTATCATGATAATTGTCTCTGCTAAGAAAAAACACTGGGGTAAGGGGTAGGCATGACTTTTAAAGCAAAAGTGACTTAGAGGAGATGGAAAGCGTAGCATCGTAACGAAAACTAAAATAACGATGGTTGTAATGATAATAATAATAGTGTGTGTGTGTGTGTGTGTGTGTGTGTGTGTGTGTGTGTGTGTGTGTGTG
>NW_004797714.1:41308-48281 GCF_000002075.1 Aplysia californica | reverse complement strand
GATTATGTCTACTTCGCACTCAAGCACGCTTCAGCATTAAGCACGCTTCAGCTTTCTCCCGACGACCGTGCTTAAAGCCGGCATGGACTGTATGTATGTGTGTGCGTGCGTGTGTGAGTATGTGTGTGGGTGTATTTCATGTGTGCGTATGTGTGTGTGTGTGTGTGTGTTTGTGCGTGAATTTCCTCAATTCCCCTCCCCAATTTTTTTCGGTGTGTCTGTCTATCTGTCTTTCTGCTCCCCCCTCTCTCTCTCTCTCTTCCCCACCCACACGTCAATTCCTATGAAGTGAGCTTGTCACTTCAAAATGTTATATTGTCTTTTATTTCTCCTCCAGTAGATCTTTTGCTACAAAAGTAAACGACTAACACCCGCCCCGCCCCGCCCCCTCCCCATACTCTGTTTACTGCTAAAAAAAAACCCAAATGGAGACAATATCTATTCCAATATTTCAGTATTTCTGCTGTATGTTGTGTCCCTCTCTGCATGGGTTGATCGTAAAGGGCAGAGTCGAAGCTCGTCTTCTAAAACATTCTAAATTGTGTCGATGGCGATGTTGAATTACCCGAAAACAAAATAAGAGAGAGAGGGAGAGAGAGAGAGAGAGAGAGAGAGAGAGGGGGGGGTGAGGGAGAGGGAGAAGAGAGGGAGCAATCCAGGGCTATCAAGCAAAGAAAGCAATAATAATGGATGAAATAAAATTTAAGTTTACTACCCTAAGGACCCATGCATGCAGAGTGATCTGAACTCTTTACGATAAAGTACCTGCACTTTCGAAATTATACGAACTATAACTATGATTATGTCTGACTTCAATTTTGACAAATGCTGATTTTTCACATGACGTAAATTTCTTTTAACTGATCATTTAGACCACTCAGCAAAAAAAAGGACATAATATAATTATTATTTTACCTTTTTGAATAGAACAAAATCATTTCTAATGTAGCGGTAGTTCTTACTTGAATGGCCTGATCTGAAGCACACAACGACAACTACAAGTACAGTCTGATGTGACTTCGCAGCGCTCTCTCTGGGGCCAAAATGATCAAACTATGACTAACACGGAGGGAATGCATTTGCATTATATTGAAGCTATGAATTTTTAAATGGTACTATTGACATTTCTAAGGCCATGCCAGAGTCAGATACAATGGGGGTATAGTCACAGGGGAAATCAATAATACAAGTAGGACACTCTCCACCTCTCATCCAGCTTTTACCACATCCTCCCCCAAACAAGCAAGATAAACAAAAGATTCAAAATACCTTTTAAAAGAACACCCTTTTTTTAATTAGTTCGACCAACAATTTTTCTTTTTCCACTGAGCAAAAGTACAACGGACTAAAAGAAAGCACAAAAAGCTTTTTCTTCGGAAATAATTTTAAAATTTTCAAATCGAGTAGGATACATTAGGTACATCACAATGAATGTTTCTACATTCAAATATAAGAACATGTGTGAAGGGGTAATGTAATGTGTGATATATAAGGTGAGATAGATGTTTATTAGAAGATCTCTCCTGAGCCACCCAACTAAAAATTACAGAAAAGATAAAAGAGATGATAAAAAAAACAAGAAAAAGTTTGAAGCTTAAACTATAAAAGCCTTTTTTCCACACAAAAAGACTGTGGGAGTGTACTACTTACAGCAAGGAGACTCTTTCGTGTCTCATCCATTGCTCGAGTCATTTCCATTTTGTTGCGCTGTGAAGGGTTTCATGGAGGGAGGGGAAATGATAAAAGGTCGTCATACCAAGGCCAGGTTATCTAACGGCGAGATGCCAGAGTCTACGACAGAGGTAAGGGTCAACTCCCTTCCTAACAGCTGACCTACATTTCTACGAAGAATGTCTGGGGTGAGACGTCAGTTTGCACATCATAGTGTCTTAATCACAAAACATAAAATAATAAAGAAAAGAGAAAAGAAGCGACAGCACCGATTTTTCATTGAGAATCCTCTGCTACTTCATACAAGGCAGATAATTCCTAGTCTTTTTGAAAGACTGTGCATGATTTGTAATGACTGTAAATGTTTAAGGCCTCTATCAACACAATTTAAGTCTATTTTATCTACCAAAGTGATCCAAAGTTGACATTGTGCGGCAGTTATTTACTCAGTGACTGGAGGAAACAAATAGCACTTGTCTCTGCTCAGCTTCTACTCCCCTTACTTCGCTGAGTTGTAGGAAATTCTTTTGAAGGACACATTAGGTGCACAAAACCAATATGTGCGTTTGCTTTTACAAACAAAAATTCCAGCAAGACTTTTATCACAAATGACAGTGCCATTTTACCCAATACAAATTTATTGGTTGTGAAATAGCATCATTAAACACCATGAACACCTTTGGATGATTTCATGCTGTTGAAAGAATTGGTACAGCCCACTATCATATAAAACTCCCTCCCCATATATTAAATTATGAGCAAGCAAGTCTATCTTGAGAGGTTCTTTGGGTAAATAAAATGAAAACGAGGAAGAAACAATTTAATGTTGGATTTTAGCATCCCTTACCTAGATATTTCTTTTGTTTTTTTAATCCACAGATAGTAAACGTGGAAAGATGGGGCAAAAGTGAAATACAAATTCTTTGAAGTGGATGAGGAAGGGAAAAAAATGAAAAAGTGGAAAATGTCAAGAGAAGTGACCAGCCAGAGACTGGACATTATTCGGGGAAAGAGCTAAAAAAAACCTACAGCCCAAATCTCAAACACCACAGCAAGAGAAGATTTCCACAAAGAACTTTAACCAGCATTTCTCACACAATTGTAAGATCTTCTAATCAAGATTTTTAAAGTGCTTAAAGTGCAAAAATTATTTTGGTATGGACTTTTGGAAAACAATATGGTCCAACTTTCATGACAGAAAATTTCATTTGCAACATTATGTAAATGAGATTGTAATGAAAGTGTTCTTATTTGATAAATATAAGGGGGCAGTTGAGTATGTTTCTTGTGTTTTCACTATAGGAAAAATGGGGAAAATATGAAAAGGACTTGGGTTGAATGATAGGGAGAAATAGACCCTCAAAAAAGTGACTCCAACATATAACAGTTAATGGAAAAGTATTTGCTCACTAACATCTACTAATTATATTCTGATTTTATGTCAAAAAAAGACTCATTCTTTGAAAGTCAAAATACACCAATGCTTGCATACTGTGTCCTTTAAAAGTTTAAGAGAGAAAGAAATACTGTGCTGTCTTGTAATGATGGTGTTCCATATTTGTGTTAATCACAAACGGTGCTGACTATACACAACTTAGTGCTGGCACTTTTGTGTGATGGTTCAGCTGTTATCAGTCACTGTCAGAGAGTGCACGCACGCAACCTTAAGTATTAAGTTCGACCTTTATTGACACAAGCTCTCGCATAAGTGTAATAATCATGATGCATTGCTTGGACATACATGGGCTGGAGTTTTACGCATTAAAAAAATTCATGCTGGTATAAATTTCCACTGAGAAAACATATAAATACCTCGACAAGACATAGAGGAGGGTACGGGGGTAAAAAAAATAGATGGAATGGGTAGCGTTTCAGCCGCATAACAGACATATCAACTGCTCAGTGAAAAACTCAGTCAGACGTCACTTTTCAAAATGGCATATGGCAGAGTTTTACACTTAGCAGTCAATCTGCAGCGCATGCAAGGTTGGGATACCGAAGTTATTATAATAAAATTCTTGCTGCATAAAGTATCTTGCTTAAATAACTGTCATATGGATAACAAATAATCTCTTTCTTTTTTTGGGTCATTGTCAGAAGTATTTGTATCAAATATATCTGAGACCTAATCTTACCATCATTGAGCACCAAAATTATCAGAATAAGTATATTACTGCTCTGATACCAATAACATTCCACTAAATCTATCCTTGAAATAGCCAAAAAATTTATTTTAAGCAATAAACTTAACAAGCAGACTTGAACAACGAGAAAACAGTTGAAATATCCTGACCCACAATAAGCTGACTGTGTAATAATATTACAGAAAAAAATCTTCAAAATGAAAATGAGTTAACCAAAAACAAGTGGGAGGAATTCAAACAAAACTATAAAACCAAATGCAAAAAAATGCCACATTGCAACCAGTGCAGAAAAAAAATTAGAAGCTGACTTACAGAAAACCAATTGTCCGGTCTATGGGAGGTCGGCGCCAGTGAGGAAAAGTTCCTGTGGGAAAGAAGAGGGGGAAAAAATTACTGACATTTTAAAAATGATTATGATATAAGTGATGATGCCCCGTTTCACTAATTCTATACGTGTGTACAAGTGTTTCATGAAGAGTAATTTTCCAGTTTTGCTGTTGGTTGTCTTGTCCATCAGGATCTTTCTCCTCTTCTCTGCCCCACTGTGATAGTCCATTAATCTGTCTTCCTTCACTCTTTCATTGTTCATAAACCAGAATCTTTGTCTGACAGAAAGTGTGTGACTTGCATAGAACCCAGCAGATAGAGAATCCCCAAGACACCGGACAATCAGGAAATTACTAGAAAGAAAAAAATACTGATTTAAAAAACCCAAAAACTTGTCAAACTGTTTTTTTTTCATTTCTAATTTTTTGACAGGGTCCATTCATGGCTCCCAGAATTTGCTGAAATATTGGTAGTACATCTCCTATGAGTTAACAATGATGGGTCATAGTGTTGTCAATTTAACAGAGACAAATACCAAATGAGTTTTAAAAGATAACAAAGCACAAGTCCTTACTTGAATCCAGCCTGCTGAGAGCGAGACATGAAGCGAGCCGAGAGACTCAACCTTGGACTGAAAGGGGTGGACTCTGAAGCAGCTTTCGGCGTTCCTTCCAGGATTTGCCGCTCCAAGTTTTCAATGTTTTTGGTAAACTTTTCAAGGGGGACTGGTGTGAAGCTGTCCTCTTCAAAGTTCTCTCTCACAAAATCCGCCTGTTGGGAAAAATTGCAAACATAAGAACTTTTGTTTACTGGAAATTTACTGGGCTGAAATCAAAACTTGACAGGACAAAGGCTGGCAATAGTGTCCATTAAAAAATTTAAAAAAAGAAAATACTATGCAATCTGGCTTCTTTCTAAAACAACAGTCTTTCTTTTACAACCTGGGGTTGTGGAGCATTGTCCATATTACACATTGTCAGTTATTCTACTGTCACAAACAGTAAATATACAGCATAAAGGCATGTTCTATCAACACCCTTTGTTTGACTTCAGTAAAGATAAGCAGACTGACATAACTATACTTTACTTTTCTCTACTTTTTGTATCACTAGAAATCCATTTTCTTACATAACAATGGGCATCAACCGCCATTAACAAAGGGGGAAAAAAGCAAGACAGGTAGAGAGAAAAAACAGAAAGCAAGAAAAGAAGAAAGATGGCCCTTAGCTCCCTTTAAGTTCCAACCACACTCCCTCCCAAATCTAATGCAAACATTATCTTTCAGCGAGTAATAGACAATAAATTCAGAAATCCCTTTTGAACACCGATAAATTCAGCAGTCATCGCAACAAAACACTACCATAGATACTTACCTTATCCTCTGGGGTGCGAGACAGGAAGTCCTTGTCGGGGTCAGAGGGTGTGGTGGGGTTCGACACAGCCAGGGTGTCATCATTAGGGTCCTCCTCATCCTCCAGGGAAATGGGGTCAGTGCTTTCAGAAGCTGAAAATAACCAAAAATGGCCCTAGAATCAGTCATCCATCATGACACAGCTTGCTGCCAATTTGACACAAGGAGGGTACATCCGTCATATATGGCTTCCAGTCTCCATTCTCCCCCTAAACCCAGCATAGTTACATGATTACCATAACATCAATGAGATTATATATAATACTAGAGCTCGTGGCAGTGCCTTCATACATATCAGACACCGGGCCCTTCTGACCGGCGCGCCCCCATTTACATGAACAATCCATCCTGTTCCCCGTGAGCTGTAGTGTATTAAATACCACCCAGACCCCATATGTCAGTGTAAGCTTGTAGATTTCCTCCTTAATCTGCCCAGGCGCCTTCACGTGGGTCTCGAAAAATACTCACCCCCCCTGTTGAACTGCGCAAGTCTCGCCTTGAGGTTCAGTGCCCCATGGTGGGCACACACAGCCTCCATTCGTTTACTTGGGTGACATCACTGCCACGATCTCTAGTACTAAATATAAACTCTTTACCATCACATACACAAGCAAATGATGGGAGGTTGTGAACACAGCAGACACTCACCATCATCCAAATTGGCAACATTCCCCACACTTGTCCGGGACTTCTGTTTCTTCACATCGTCGACAGCAAACACTTTGTAGGAACTGGGGGGGAAAAAACAATGACATCTTTTCACTTTCACTATATAGGCTTGACTGTCTCATCAAGGAAATCCAATAGCACATGATACCTTTGGCAATGCTCCAGATCGAAAAAATCTGAATAACCCTTTTCTACACAAATTAATAAAGCAGACCCTGGCATCTTCTCATCAACTGTTTTCAATTCATTTTGAAGGGTAATTTGACATATTTCATGGACATACTCTGCTTCTATTTTTGCTTCAGATGACATAAAAGGCAGCCACTCTTAAGTCATGTTCATCACTGAGAAGAAGTAAAAAAAAGTAATAAAAACCCTCAAAACAACATCTAAACAGATTTTATCCCTGATCGCCCACATATCAAACCTAGCCCTGACAGATGTCAAAATCTCCTCTTGGGCCTCGCTCACCTAGCAAACAGGTCCGAGTCGCCATCAGTAGGTGGGTAGATGACCTCAGTGGTGTCAGAGCCTGTGTCCAGTTCATCGGTGTCATCAAATTCGAGGCTGTTGCTTTTGAAGTCGACAAAACGATCCGCCCAGCGACTGCTTGGGCCACTTAAGTTCAAGGTCGTGTCCGAGCTGTACTGGCTGAAGGTTCCTCGGCTTCTGGGTGAAGCATCTCGGATAGTCTGTTAGAGGACGCAGATTCAGGATGGAATGAGTTGGAAAAGAGGGGGTGAGGGGGGGG
>NW_004797714.1:39456-40979 GCF_000002075.1 Aplysia californica | reverse complement strand
AAGAGAGAGAGAGAGAGAGAGAGAGGGAGGGAGGGAGAGAGAGAGAGAGAGACAGACAGAGACAGACAGAGACAGACAGAGACAGACAGAGACAGACAGAGAGAGACAGAGAGGGGGCACAGAGAGAGAGACAGCTTACGAATAAAAGACATGATTACATTTTTCAGGTTTTCATCTTTATATTACTTGGAATACTTAAATAGTTAGGTGTTAAGGAAAGGTCAGGATATTATGACAATATGGACATTTTTAAAAAGCATCTTAGCAAAGAAATTAATGGAGCACCATGATCATTGATATCTGGTAAAAACTAGCACTTCATTGAGATGACTCTAGCATCCAAACATAAACTACAGCAAAAAGTAGAAGAAAAGTTTAGAAATAACACCTAGATTGATCATACTTTTTAGACACCTATTTGCTATACAGATGTAAATACTTCAAAAACTCTCACCAATTCACATAACAAACATTAATAATCAGATTATAATGAGGGAAAATAATATGGGGTTTATGAGGGGTTATCAGTATAAGTAAAAAAGCGCCATGAAGGGGTTAGTGGTCAGGAGCATAGGAATGAGTACCCCATGGGCAGTTGGGAGGGGTCTCAACGATGTAGTATGTGTTGTGAGAGCCAAATAATAGAACTAGGAAAGAAAAAGATAGTTTTAATTTTAGTAAGTGTTTAATAAGATAGTTTTAATTTTAGTAAGTGTTTTACGGCACTTGCAACACAATAAGGTCATATAAGTGCCGAAGATTAGACGCGTTACAAGAGAGTAACGAACACAAAAAAGAAGGAGGAGATATCTGGACGATAGGTGTTTGACAGGAAAGAAGAAGCAAACCACATCAGTCCACCCGCCAACCACCCACAAGAATAAGACAGACAGACATAAACAGAACAGGGAAAGTAAAGAAGTAGAACCTACCACTGGGGCACCCTCCAACCACTCGCAAACAGAGTTTTTAAAAATCTGTATGAATAAAGAACTTCTCCAAAACAGCGCATTTTCAGGCGGCGTTATCAAATTACCAGAACGTGCACTCTTAATGAGTATTAAAAAAAAAAAAACCCACAAAAAAACTGTCTCTATTCTCCTTGTTCCAAAGAATCTAAATAAAATGTGCCCTGACCTTTCACCCAACCCAAACCCCGTATTTCCGAAAAGCAGCAACAAAAGAGGTGCTGGTGAGTACGAGGGGTTTTTGTTTTTGTTTGTGTGTTTTTTGTTTTTTTCAATTATCATTTTTCCTGCTGCATTCCAGAACGGCCATTCCTTAAGCCAAATAAGTGCAGTTGATCGACTGTCATGGCCCTGCAGAAACCCGAGTCTCGTCTCTGCTCTTTAACGTCACATTTACAGAGGTCGCCTTCTTGATGTCATGCAAAGTGCTTCCTTTTTCGACCGCTACAATTCCACCTCACACGTAGAGCGCATTAGCATAATTGAATGATAGTACCACACCTGCTTTTCATGTCATTGTCACGTGTTATTTGGTCTGTCCCTTTGTTGGAGTGG
>NW_004797714.1:34758-36567 GCF_000002075.1 Aplysia californica | reverse complement strand
CTCAGTTTAAAACAGACTTGTTTTCCCCCACCTAGCAAACTCAGTTTAAAACAGATTTATCATTTACTTAACCCTAAACCACCTTCATAAAATCTGACCAGATAAAAGCTCGATTTGATGTACATTATGTACATTATGTGAGATCTCGAGAAAGAAGCACAAATACTTCCTTACCCAATCTGCGGTCTGCCCTGCCTCGAGGCATAATTATTATCGTCGGTGTCCCACTCTAACTGTGTATCCATGTACTGGTCGAACACTTTCTTTCTTTCAAATTATGTTATTCACAACCGTAACCACAACTGGTGATACGATAATATGTAACAAGAACACACTATACAGCATTTCGTTTACTTCAGGTGGATAATAAGAGAAAAATTACCTTTCCTTTCCACTTTTCTGAAAATCAGTGTTCACACATAATATACACAGTGAGAGTCGGACATCGAGATATGAGATACAGTGTTTGTATAAATCTCAAACCGCGACACAGTATAAAGAGATGTCAGTATTCGATATGAGACTTAGACAATGGTCAATAATTGTAAGGTGGGGTGGGGGTGGAGTGCGTTCCAAAGTTTTAAAAAGCAGGGAGAAAAGCATAAATTATGGTTAGGGGAAATTAGAAGCAGATTAAACGGGGTTGTTTGGGAAAATATAAAGCAGGGAAAGGCAAAGATATGCATTTTTCAGGAGAGTGGAAAGTGTACGATCGATGAAGACTGTTGTGTGAACCTTGCAAACATTTTTGTATGGCAAAATGAAGCCGATTGAACTTCTGAATCTGGAAACTGACAAAATGTCTTAATGTTACATGATTCTTATTCTGACTGGTTATCTTTTTTGTCTAAATAAGAATGGTTAGGCAGATAATTTTGCTTCTGATTAGACTTAAAGATGAGATAAGAAAAGTAACGGGCCATGAAGTAAAAACAATCTACTCACATGCTTGTCGCCTGAAGGTCTGCTCAGCACGCGAGTCTCTCGCCGTAGCTCCGCCCTCTGGCTGGCCACGCTCTCCGGGCCCAATGTCCGTCGGCGATCTAGCAGAAAGACAGAGTAGTTGCCTCTGAAGTTCGCAGACCCGAAAACAAAGTAGGAGGCCATGCACACACACACAAGGCCACCAATTAAAATACACACTGACAGTCATGCAAACACACAGTTTGACGAATCATAGAGCCTTGTACGACTCCGCCCTCTCGAGTCATATCATCCAATCAGTCCCGAGAAGTAAGTCACATCCAAGGCAATCATGGGACCACCAGAAAAGATGTTTAAAGCACTCTCGGGGAATAGAGCTATGAAATATCAAGCCACGAATTCCAAAATGACATAAACACTGCAGTTATCAGCGAATGAAGCACTCCTCATATCTAGGCGTTTTTGCACCCTCCATTAAAAATTGATTTGAATTGTTCGAGAAATTCTTTAACAACCGTGGTTATTTTTTCCCGGAAGAATAATGCCCTATGAGAAAAATATTGGATCACAAAGGAGGGCTGTAAATGTTCTACACCTTCATCAACACAACTGAGGTTGCAAGAAGGTGGACTGCCTCGGCCCTGCCTGCCAGGACCGGCCCAGACAAAGCAGGATAAAACATCCCAACAGAAGACAGGGGTACTTGACGAAATAAACTCCCCCACGAAGGAACACAAATCACGTCTTCTGCTCGAAACATTAAAAGAACCAAAATACTACATCACAGACACCGGGTCACTCTGCGAGACAAAGAATGGGATCAGGATTTTTTTATTTAAAAAAAATAATTTTGTTTTCAAACTGAGCACTTTGTCTCAAAAATGG
>NW_004797714.1:28865-30925 GCF_000002075.1 Aplysia californica | reverse complement strand
TCTCTCTCACTCATTCACTATCTGTCTTATCACCACCCCCACCCCACCCCCAAATCCCTCCAAAGAATGCTAACGTGTCGACTACTTGCAGTTTCAACCCTTTCATTATTTCTTCATCGTCCATGTCGTCATTTCCTTTGTTTTGTCGTGTTTTCAAACAAGAGACAGCGACTGTTGTTCTTGCCTGTAGAGGTCTTCCGGCTTCCTTAAGCAGGTAGCCATAAGCAGGTAGCCACCGAGTCCACCATACAAAAGACAAGCTGGATCACAGATATACCCCTGACGGACGGAGATAAGCGGCACTCCAAACATAATAATTATGAAATCAGACAGCCGTAGCGATCACGGCCTCTTGCAGCCGATGCCTCAGCGAATAGACCCCCCCCCCCCCCCCCCCCCCGCCGCAAGATCCGTTGCAAGATCCGTTCTAAAGTACATGTAGCGCTGTGGGGCATGTCCCTTTACTTCCAAGTGAAGAGGGGTAAGGTTAAGGGTTACCCACGCGTTTCTAGACGGTGTCCATGTCTGTTTGAGTAAAGGAAAGTACATCAGCATAATACCGGTCAGTTGGTGAGGTGGAAAAGTAAGGCAGATAGACTGAAACAACATAGAGTAAGAAAAAAAAGTAGGACCTTCCAGTGTCGCCTTAAAAACCGAGACGGTGTCGAAACATATACTTCTACTATTCTTAAACAAACAAGCAAAATTAGTTACCAAAATCATAACACAGGGTACTATAGGAGATAACAAATGAATTAATAAAATCAACAAAATAATACACGACATCATAGCCCATCCAAGGTGGAGGCAGAGATCAGAGTATATAACAAAACACATTGTCATGACAGATCTCGTTCTCCCGTCACACTCTGCAGGGGACCCAAAAACAGTGTAAAAAAAAACCAGGGGTCGTGTTTCGTAGGGAGAAAAAAAAAAGATTCCCGTAGTTTGTTATCAGGTGCGGGCGACTCTCTCAGCACGTTCTAGATTCCTATGCTTCATTGAGCTTAGATTGATCGTGGCCGATACAACAGAGCGGCGGGAGAAAGCTACATGCTGAAAACAAACCTTGCGTTGCTCAGAACAAAGGCAAAAAGAAAACAGCCCCCAAAAACCTACACCACTTTGTTATTGCCTGCGAATGATTTATGGCTGTATTCGGCTAAAGACGAGTCTTTCAGACTTTCCTTGATATTGAGACTTCTATTTTTAACACAAGACACTTTTCCGCACGGACCCGTTCAGAGACTGTTGTAGCTTGTTTCTTTGTTGAGTGAAGGGAAACACATCGACACAATAATGGTCATTTAGTGCTGGGGGAAAAGTCAGGCAGACAGGCACACATAAGCAACAGGGTCAAAGTGGAGAAGCTGGACCTACCAATGGGACCCCCCAACCACCCCGCCTTTTGTAACTGACAAGAGAACACTCTAAATTTAGGTTTAGCAGTTTTAGTAAGAGATTTACGGCACTTATAACACAGATAGGTCATATAAGTGCCGGAGATAAATTAGAGGTACTAGACAGTAACGTACAAAGAAAAGACGGACAGATTAGAACGACAGATGACTGACAGGTAAGAAGGAGCAAACCACACCAGAGCACCCACCAATAGCTCAAGAAAATGTTAAAGAACCACCAGCATAGAACAAGTGATTTCTGCTTTCATTACCACAATCGTTTCATCATTTAACGACAACGGGCACCCCGACTCATATCGTTTTCACCTTCACCTTTACTTTACCACCGTCGTCATCAACGGCATCATATCCACCACCTTCTTTAATTTTAATAAGAGCTTTACAGCACTTGCAATGCAATAAGATCATGTAAGTGGTGCCGAAAATTAGAAGCGTTACAAGAGAGTAACAAACACAAAAAGAAGGAGAGACAGGGAACATAGATGTTTGATAGGAAAGAAGGAGGAGACCATATTAAAGCACCAGCCAACCAAACAACCACCCACCCACCCACCACCTTCATCTGCATGTCATCATTATGACAGGGCGGATATAGAAAAAGAGTACATTCGTTATTGGAATAAAACCGATAAAACTGTG
>NW_004797714.1:3805-28734 GCF_000002075.1 Aplysia californica | reverse complement strand
AGGCTCCTAAAAATACTCTCCCCCACCCCAAAAAAATGAAGAACGATAAAAGAAAATCATACACAAATGTTTACCCACACCTACTTGGCTAGCATCCAACCCTAACTGATAAGCGGTCGACCACCCAGCCGCTATGAATTAATCTGGTCAATCTGTTGTTACCTCACATGAGCTGGACTCCAGATGGTCTCCACAAGGTAAAGTGCCGCACACCGTCTGGACGCTTCTGGGCCGGACATTTAATGACGACATGGCCGTCGTCGCTGACTCTCGGTTTGAGTTATAATTAGAAATAGTCAAATTTCACTAGGAACGGATAAAGATAACAATGGCACTGAAAAGAAACTGAGAGGGTAGAGATTTTGTTGGTTTGTTTTATTTGTGTAGCAGGTGTTGTAAAACTCTTGCTAAAACTAATACGGGGCTCCCATTACGGCGGGTAGGGCCGATCGCCCGACTCGGTCGTCTGAAAACAAACCGGCCTGAAAAGTCGACACCATCCGTAATGGGCACCCCGTATTAGCCAACCAAGCAAAATGGGGTCCGAGGGTTTTTATTTTATGTACTCGTAAGTGTCTGTATTCCCCCATTAACACAAATTTCTTTCTGTGAACCGATAAGAATAGACCGTCCCTTGTGTAAAAGGTTGCCAGTGTGGATATATAGACTTAACGACTCTTTAACATTTCAAGTGAGAAGCGGGACCTCCAAAAATCTAACGTCCATCTTCGATGGGACCTAGCCTAGGCTTTCTCAGGGGACCTAGCCGAAAGAGAGGAAAGCCTTAAAGACTCTCCAAACAATCCACAGTCCAATAACGTCCCACTGAGAATTCGAACCAGGGCCGTCCAAACCACAGTCCAGCATGATATCCTCAGAGCTGACGGATGTGCCTCTCGAGTAAAAAGTGTGAGCTTATTAACGATCGATGGGATAATATACAGCCGACTACACCAACTTAACCCACGTGTCGCTCTTCATTAGTTAGAGACATCCCGCCTAATTACACAGGGGTGGAGACTTGGGTTAAGGCCGCTGACTTTGATTCCTGGACCATGCGGCAGCGTTCACACACTGACCAGAATTTGGAAGTGCTGTGGGTTTTGTTTGTTTTAGTGAGCTTTTTACGGCACTAGCATGTAAGTGCCGAATATTAAAGATGTTACAGTTACAAGGGAGTAACAAACATAAAAAAAAGAAGGACAGTTGGCACGACAATAAAATAGATGTTTGATAGGAAAAAATGACATGAGCAAACCACACCAGAGCACCCACCAACCACCCACCAGTACAAAGATTTGTTTGATTTTTGCTTGAGTAAAGAGAAGCACAAATGCACATCGACACCAGAGGGTCATTTAGTGCTGGGAAAGGGTACGACAGACGGACAGAAACAACAGGGGGAACGTAAAGAAGAAGGATCTACCAGTGGCGCCCTCCAACCACCCGCTGAAGTGCTATGGGAGGACGGGAAATTGAGGAAGGAAGAAGTTGTTGGTTTTTTTTTACTGTCGTTCTTTTAGTGAGTTTTACGGCACTTGCAATGCAATTAGCTCATATAAATGCCGAAGATTATAGGAATTACAAGAGAGTAACAAACGCAATAAAGAAGGAGGAGAGATAAGGACGATATATTACGTAGTTCGAAAGGAAATAGAAACAAAGGGAGGGCACGAGAAACAGGGCACACACATGACTTGGTGTTGTTTGTTTCTTGGTTGGTTGGTTGGTTTTGTTTGTTCGTTGGTTGGTTTTGTATGTTTGTTTGAGTGAGTGAAGAGAAGCACAAAAATGAAAGTGCTGAGAGACCATTGGCGGAAATGAGAGGGTAACTTGAAAGAGGAATGGTTCTTAATTAAACCCCGCTCCGAAGATCCCCTTTTAAAAAAAGCAGATAAAAAAGAAAAAGGGAAAAACATATTTTAAAAAACTGCTATGGGCATAAGGAATACACGCATACATATACACACACACACACACACACACACACACACACACACACACACACACACACATACACACACGAACATGCAAGCTCAGAGAAGCAAACAAACACACATACACACAAACAAACACAAACTCGTCTAATAAGCTGATTACAGATCATTCTTCTGATTATAGACTCCTAAATCCCCCCGTATAGCGGAATAAGTCGAGTTGAAGAATGTCATTAACAAAATAGAAACACACCGAGATAAGGGGTGGGCACTATACTATAACAAACCACAGAGCTCAGTGTCCTTCGGCGGGGTGAAACACTCGGAACAAACCGTTAGGATTACGAATCAGATTAACGAACTATTTGTAATAATTCGCCGTCGCCCAAGGCTATCTCTCGTAACACCGGCGCGGGAAAAGCCCAGTGCGCTTGGGTGGCAAGGGGGCAGAAGTGCTTATAAAAGAAACAAACGTACGTGGCCCATACGTCTCTGATCAAGCGGGCAGGGGGCAGGGGAGTGCAGAGTTTAGTTTAGTTTTAGTAAGAGTTTTACGGCACTTGCAACACAATAAGGTCATATAAGTGCCGAAGAATGGATTATGTGTTACAAGAGAGTAACATACACTAAAAAAGGAGGAGAGATTACGACGACAGATGTTTGATAGGAAAGAAGGAGCAAACCACACTAGGGCACCCGCCAACCGCCCACGCAAAGTGGAAAAGGGGGGGGGGGGGGCAGCACAACTCTCGATGTCCATGGCTTTTTTACCTTCAGAAAGAATTTTACAGCATCAGCAACACAATTATTCTACATAAAATGCACCTGAGAACTACGTTGGTGTCATGATTTCTCGTCTTCCTCGCTGCCGTCTTGGCCTTTTGTTTAGAATCTTCCATTTTGCTCACCACTGCATTTTGTTTGTTTTTTTATAATAAAAAAGAGTGATAGTCACACACTGGTGACATATTCAACCAGACGCACAAAAGGACACATGCAAATTATACGACACTGTGAAAGAAAAGCAATTGTCCGGAACATATATGTGATCACAACCCTTTTTCCAGTCCACATTTAATGTATTTCACCAAAACGACGCTGTAGAGAAAAACGGCGCCCGTTGACTGGTATAGCGACTGTTATTCCGCCCACCTTCACGCTATATCTTTGCACGTCAGCCATACAAGTTTTAGCTTTAGTACAGGTTTTACGGCACTCGCAACTGCATAAGGTCGTATTTGCGCCAGAAGATTAGAGGTGTTACAAGAGAGTAGAAAACATATAAAAGAAGAAGGGGAGATAAGGACGATAGATGTTTCATAGGAAAGAAGAAGTAAACCACACCAGAGCACCCGCCAACCACCCACCGTCAGCCATACAAATAAATACAACTACTTGCAAACTCAGATTAAAAATACTATATCTTAAGTTCACACAAATACATGTAGATTCAAAATCTGGGCCTGTGAGATCTCAGCGAGTCTCCGGGAAGACAGAAAGACACCCCACTTTCCCAACCCAGAGAGACAACAAATACGACACCACAAAAACACCATCATAATACGAGGGATCAAGGTTGGAAATCACTAAAAACAGCGAAGAGATAGAGAGTCATTATGATATTCCAAAGGCTGGGAACGCCATGAGACACAACAAACGTTTCTATGGGCGACAAGAGGACACGTTTGAATATCGACGTAACTACATCTAACCAGACGATCGAATTGCCTTCAGGCTGTCCAGGCGACAAAAGAGACAGAAGAACATCTCAGCAATACAGGAACAACCGGTCGATCAATAACTCTCACTCAAGTAAGCACATTTGACCAGAAACCTATTTTTTCCATTTGCAATCCGATGATCAAAACGTTTTGACAGCACATTCATCAACCCTCTCTTTATCATATTATTAAAGACTTAGCACGACCCTTTTACCAGTGCTAAGATTCAAAACATTTTGACAGTAGCCGCACCCAGGTCTTTAAACATAATATGATAGTCGTTACGTTTTCGTTTCCCCAACACTTGGTGCCTTGTTTTTTAAAAAAATTAAAGAAAAGAAAAATAAAGAAAAAGTTTGAATCATTTAATACAGGAATGTTTTTTCGGGAATTTGTATCTGATCTGTATAAACATATATCCAGGGTTTCTTCCTTTGGGCGGACCCTGAAGCTAATTCCACGTCAGACTTGTCTTGTCTCCGCTCTTAAACTTCAAACGATTGAAAAACATTACGTGTTGTATGTCCTATTAACGCTCACGGAGAGATTGGGCTAAATGCACAACGGAACGGAAAAGGAGGGGGGGGGGGGGGCTTGTTGGAACAACGGACTTGGTGAGATTCCAACTAGACGTGTAAACACCCACGGATGTAGCCATGCAAGCACTTTCTCGACGGTATCCGCACCGCACATAAACACGCAATCGTTGTCATGTATCTCGACCCACTGCCCACAGACCATCGCCAGCCCTGCTTTTCTTCCCCTTTCAGTTTGTCCTTGGTTGCACAAGATTCCTTCAAGCATTTCATCAGATCGACGAAGGGACAAAACCACCAGCCCTCCACGGTCGCACTTTCGACCTCTATTGGACAACGGTACAGAATTAATTGGCAGCGAGAAAATTCACATGGCTATTAAAAGAAGAACACATTCAATGCATTCTACTTTCTGGGTATCGAGTGAACTGAATGCCCATGACTTCCACGTAACTGCCAGTCATATAAACCACCGAGGGAATATGTACTAGTACAAAACGAGCTATGTCCAATTTTCCCATGATACATTTACAGCTTAAAAGAGCCTATAGAATACTTACAACGACGGGACTACCAGCGTTACAACGACGGGACTACCAGCGTTACAACGACTGGACTACCAGCGGAGACTGTTACAAAAGGAGGCATTTTCAAAATAGGGGGGGGGGGGGGTTGTAAGTGCAGGACACATTAAACATTTTTAGTTGGTACGACATTTTGAATTTTGCCCGGTGGCGGCCGAAGCCTACTCTTATCGATTTTAGACCACCAAGGGATCTTTTTAACGCGCACAACTTGCACACGGGACCTCCGAGATTTTTCGCCCTTGTCCGAGAAGGCTAGGCGTAAATCTTTCCTACCAGAAGATCAGGGGTGTGGCTGAAAGACAGCAGTAAGAAGGAGCCACCGAGTAGCAGTAGAAAGGTTGCAGAAAGAGTCAGGAGCCCGAAGGGGGAGGCAAAAGAGGTTGAGGGGGGAGGGGTTGCGGGCAGAAAGTGGAGACGAAACCAGACGACAGAACATTGATAGAGAGCAGGAAAGGAGGCGAAAGGAGACAATTTAAGAGAAGAAAATTCTTCAGTCGCTACCCGGATTCGAACCCGGTACTTTTGAATGACAGGCGAACACCTTATCCTCTAGGCCACGAGAGCCCCCTGTTTTTGATTTGATAGAGATTACATCAAAATATTTCCATTGAGCGAATGTTACACCATGGAATAGTCTCCAGTCAGATATGACATAAGAGAAGAAATATTTTTTAGTTTTAGTAAGAGTTTTACGGCGCTTGCAACACAATAAGGTCATACAAGTGCCGAAGATTAGAGGAGTTACAAGGGAGTAACAAACACAAAAAAGAAAGCGGTGGATAAAGACGATAGATGTTTGATAGGAAAGAAGCAGAGCATCCGCCAACCACCCACAGAAAAGTTTTGTGAAGAGAAAGTACCTAAATACAAATTATAGAAATCGGTATCGATTACAAGGGGGAAAACGTTGACTGAATTTCGGGACGTAAACAAAACTGACCACGGGATTGGGAGGGAGGGAAGGGGGGGGAGGGAGGGATAGATAGATAGATAGATAGATAGATAGATAGATAGATAGATAGATAGATAGATAGAGAGAGAAAGAGAGAGAAAGAGAGAGAGAGAAAGAGAAAGAGAAGTGAACGAAGAACGTATTACATCCAAGAGTACAAGACGCACACAGCACGTCATCACCCGTGAACAACACACGCAAGGGCCTCATAAACTTGCACGTCCCTTTTCGCTGCCCCTGCGTTTTAATTCAGGAGCCAGCGCAGCACGCCCAGTTTTTAGGCTGTTCCATTTCCTAAATTACCTTACCCTAACTACATTTATTAAAGAGCAATTCTGAGAGTTCAACGAAAACAACTCCAAAACCCTTAAACACCTAATCTAAAATCAGGGCACTCGGGCATTTATTCGTTCATATAATGCTCGGCACGTCCGACCAAAACAAGGTTACAACGGTGTGGCGCCAAAGGCGGGCGCTTAATTAACGGAGCCATAGTCTCAACGTTTTTCATGAAGACTTTTCGCAGTTTCCTTCTCAAACAGGCTACCCCTATAACGGTGCTCAGCCATTTGTGCCACGGGCAATAGCAGTACAGGGGGATTACAGAAGGATACGGCTTTATGGTGTAAGATTAAGTAAAGGCACAAAAGGGAAGCGCCATTGTTTTGACAGGGTAACGGTCTCCTGACAGACGGAGAGAGAGAGCCGAGTTTTGGGGCATTAGTGAGAGAGGTTCCACAATCCGGATGTCGGAGTCATTTCTGAACAAAACGCAAATGACGTCACAGTTTTATGACACAATCAACCAGATCGATTTTTAAAAAAGAAAGAAAGAAAGAAGAAAAATACGCGCTTAAAGCACCCATAAATGGCGAAGAAACAGACAACATGTACATCGACATCCTGTAATTATAAAGAAACAGACAACTTTGACACCCAGGATTGGTGAAGAGCAGATAGACTTGACACGGTACAATGGCGAAGAACAGGCATATAAGACAACTGAGAAAGGCTTGAAAAATTGGCACATTATGTGACACCCCACGCTTGTGCGAAAAACAGACATTTTGAACATCCCACAATGGAGAAAAACAAACATTCATGACACCCCACAACGGAAATTGCGACAAACATTCTTGTGACCCTGCGATGGCGAAGTCATTATTTGTGCGCGAACCAGTTGACAAAATGATGGCACGAACTCGGTCATTCCTTCAAATTAAAAAAAAGTAGTAAAAGAAAATTTACTGAACTCGTTCTATTACAATGTATAATAATACATCTGACCCAGA
Organism: Aplysia californica; assembly: GCF_000002075.1. Classification (NCBI taxonomy): domain Eukaryota; kingdom Metazoa; phylum Mollusca; class Gastropoda; order Aplysiida; family Aplysiidae; genus Aplysia; species Aplysia californica. The sequence goes on along the minus strand of NW_004797714.1, from coordinate 21,709 downwards.
AAACTACATAAACACAAAGAAACATTAGTTCAAAATTAGGGCAATTCTGACAGGTAAGATATTGATCCTCATTTTCCAATCATTTTTTTTCCCTCTTTATTTTTTCTTAGCCCTGAAAGATGAATTCAAAAGCCAAGACAACGTTTATTTGCGATTCAAAAGACTAAAAGGAAGGAAAGCAGTGTGGGGGTGGGGTTATTTTCTACGCCAAAGACCACGAATTCCCCCCAACACCCACAACTATCACAAGCAAACCTGCTTTGAGACTTCAACCCCTTCCCAAAGGAGACAATGCCTGTCCTTCTACAAGACCTGTTTTATTATTTTTTTTTTTATACACAAAAAGGACGAAGAAAACAATTCACAAAAACATTATCACTATAAACACCAAGCCACTTTACTGCTGTAGCGCGTTTTTTGTCACACTCACACAATATGGGCTAGGAAAGATTCAAAGGAGCCGAGAAGAAAAGATGGGTCGTACGGAGACGGCAAGGGATTAAGGGGAATTAAAGGAGGGATTAGTCACATAGAGAAGTTGCTCACCCAAGGGGGGATTAGTGATAGCTCGACAAAGTCTGTCCACCACGAACAAACACATTAGCGGCTTACGTGGGGGCAAAGATTGTTTTATTAAGTTCAATACACCGGTACCGTCCTAGGAAGGGAAGAGGGGGAGGGGGGGGGATACGGCGTACGGTCTTGTGACATACGAGTAGTTTACGCGTTTTTGATCACAGGACAAAGATTACCTGACCTGCTGAGAAACAGGGGGTTGGGAAATTGTAAACAAATAAACTTACCCACTGAGTCGTCGCGGATTGGAGAATTTAGTTTGGCAAGTTACCATTCCTGCACAGGAGGGGTTTGCTGGCACTAGGGGTGGGGGGGAAGGCAGGCGTTATGGTGCTTCCCCTGATACCTGAAATGAAAAGTTTCTTGGTTTGGTGATTTCGGACCTCTGAATGAAAGTATCTGGTTTGTGGTTTGGGTTTCTGCGCCGCAATTTATGGTGTGGTGTGTGGTGTGTGCGTGTGTGTGTGTGTGTGTGTGTGTGTGTGTGTGTGCGTGTGCGTGCGTGCGCGTGCGCGTGTGTGTCCGGATTGGTTGGGTGGTCTGTGTTGGTTTTTATTTATTCAATTTTTTCATTGTCTTTTTTTTTGGGGGGGGGGGAGAGAATTTCTTCGAGGTTTCCACACTTTACTTCCAGGGTAAGTGTGATCGAGGACAAAACCTTTCTGGGCGACTCGGAAGTGCCTGTACGCACATAACCCTCTGGGTGACTCGGAAGTGCCCGTATGCACATAACCCATGCTCAAAATCATTTTAATTACTGAAAGAGGCCACTGAAAGGGGGACCACACGTTGTGCAAGGAAAAGAAGTTGGTCACATAAAAATCCAGTTGCGTTGCGGGTTGAAGATCCTGCGGTCGACAACCCCTGCAAAATATCTAGAGCAACGTTTGTCCAAATTTTCACAACCAGCGCCAAATTTTGACACGTTAAGGAGGCAATTGTTTTCGTATTACTTACCTACATGTGCAGGTATTTCCAAACGCGGCGGCATTAACTGACACCTGTCACTCCCCGGGAGATCCCCATCGCCTTCCAACATCATTATATCTTCCTTTAGCCTGTCCCGGGGTTTTATGCGCCCAGCATAATTTAGCAAAATTTGATCACTTTTTGCATAATTTCTTATTATTTTCGTTTATCATTCTTTGTTAAAATAAACAAAATCGCATAATTTCACTTTTTTGGGCCCAGTTTGCATAATTTCAGAAATTTTTTTTGCATAAAACCGCGGGGACAGATTAGCAGGTGGGTGATATCGCCTAAGTTCGCAAGCACTGATCTTGAGGGAAAATCATTTATGAAAGCGTCCCAACACCACTAGCAAAAAGTACACCTGCATCTTTTGGTCCATTCGTTTCTTCAATGCTCCCAATTTCACAGAGGATAAATGTATTTAATAAAGTGTCCATCAACATAATATCCTCTTACACATTCCATAACTGACGATACAACCATAGCGGGAGGAAAGGGAGGACCCACAAACACACACAAAAAAGACAGCCAGACAAAGAGTAAGAGGAGAAGAGACAGCGTGCAAAGGCACATACTTTTTTGAAGCAGTTTGTATCAAGAACAGGAATAGTAGAAATAAAAAAAATTAAAGTAATTTAATTGGTAGTTTATGAGGAGAAGACACGCCAACTGCCATCATTTCACAAAAAGAAATGGTTCAGGACTCTCTTTACACAGCAAGAAGCAGATAGTGCCCACCACACAAACAGTTTTAGTTAAGTTTTAGTAGAGGTTTTACGGCGCTCGCAACTGCATAAGGTCATGCGCTCGCAACTGCATAAGGTCATATGAACGCCAGAAGATTAGAGGTGTTACAAGAGAGAGACAAACATAAAAAAGAAGAAGGGGAGATAAGGACGATAGATGTTTGATAGTAAAGAAGAAGCAAACCACACCAGAGCACCCGCCAACCACCCACACAACACAAACAAGAGCCCCACCAACCACAGACATTGTAATAGGATTAGGACTCTACATCTGTGTCTACAGTCTCCCTCCCCCTCTCTCCTACAAGCAACTGCCTTATACTCCATCCAATGCCTGACTTTCAAGTAGTAACAGTCAATTAGTCAACCCTACATCACACACTCACATACATGCATCACATCATCCCACGGAGTCATACACTGCAATGTAATGTCAAAGTACACTTACTAAAAAAATCAATGACAAATTCCAAGAATATCTATTTTCTTCAGTCCTTGATTAATCATGATTTCATCTCGATAAAACAAAATGTTACTCATCCTGAAAATTATCATTTTTAAAAGATAAAATAGTTTGGTCTTTAACTCTTTAACTTGCAAAAATAAAGAAAAAATCTCTCAAAGACAAAATAACAAAATTACAAAATAGATGGAAAAAAAATAATGGAAAAAAGAGACAAAATCACAGATTATTTTCTGCCTCCTATAAAGTAAGCTTTTTTTTTCAACAGATCCTTTTGTCAATGACGCCACTGATACACTTGAGAAAATAATATCACATTACAGTACCTGTTACCTATATGCCATGATTTAAAGTGAGAAAGCTAGCTAATCCTGCTGTTTGACGCGGGATATTTTTGCACTATCCGTAACACGCTATGGTCATTTATTTTTGACACTGCAGACAAAGGAACAAAGTGACCTACCACTGAAGGTGTCATCTTCCGAGGTGAGATCCAGCTGAGACTTGAACTCCACGTTGCGGTCCACTCGCTGCGCCCAGCGACCTTTGGGCTGGCTCATTTCCATACTGCTGTCTGCTCCATCTGCCTCTCCAGTTTTCTAAAACAAAAAAAACAAAAAAATTATTGTGAAAGTGCAGTTTAGTACGAGCTTTACAGTACTTGTGACACAATTAGGTCACATAAAAGCTGACGATTAGAGATGTTAAGAAAGATAACAAACACATAAAAAGAAGGAGGAGAGATAAGGAAGATAAGACGTCTGATGTGAAAGAAGGATCAAACCACATTAAACTACCCGCCAATCACCCACATGGAAGTTTTATGCACCCACTGACACTGTTCAGATCATTTAAGAGCCGGGCTGCTTTGACCCTGCCTGTCACAGTCAACCCAGGCTGAGCAGGACAAAATGTTCCCGAAGAAAGACAAAGATACTCGTTTTTTTAAATTTTAGTAAGTGTTTTACGGCACTTGCAACACAATAAGGTCATATAAGTGCCGAAGATTAGAGGTGTTTTAAGAGAGTAACAAGAATTTAAAAAGAAGGAGGATAGATAAAGATACTCGACAAAAAATTTTCACAGAAAGGAATCAAACTCGCATCTTCTGCGTGCAACAGTGAAACATCTAAACACTACACTTCAAACCCTGGTACAAAGATCTTTGTCATGCTGCTATTGTATTGGTAACTAAAAGCTTCTCTTGACAGACAGTGTTATCTTCTTCTTCTTCTTCTCGATCGCATCACACTTGAAGTCTGGTAACTGTCATAAATTGGGCCATCCTGCTCAGTTTATTTGTCGAGACAAAGAGTTATGACTCTCACCTTTGACTTTGCCCAGTTAGGTAGCTCGCCAACGCTGAACCTATAGTCCAGGCTGACCTGGCTAGCTGTGTCATCAAACGTCTCCTTGGGGTGAAACGCGTCGTCATCTTCGTCGTCGTAATCCTCTCTGCCATCCACACTTTCATCGTCTGGCATTGGGATATGACTGCTCGGAGGACATAAATGGTGAGCGAAAGGCAAAGGCTAAATTTTTCTTTCAACACTGAAAAATCTTTTGAAAGCAACACTGTGAGTATGAAAAGTATGACAAAATCTACTTTCTTATTTTTATCTTGCTAATGACAGTGCATGTGTATGTGAGAATATATGGGTGTGAGAGTGTGTGTGTGTGTGTGTGTGTGTGTTTGAATATATATGTGTGTTTGAGAATATGTGAGGCAACATGGTGAAATCAGGCGCTCGTCAAAATAATGAAATCGAAGAAACAGGCATTTTTTTGCCAGTTCGGCAATTTTCATCGAATATTTTTTTTGGCTCAACACCTTTGGTGTCCATATAAAAATGCATTTCCATTGAACTTTACTAAAAAAAAAAACGATTAAAGGCACAAAATAAGTAATTTCAGACTCTCAGGCTATTGAAATTATCAAACTTCGGCGGCAATTTTCTTGCTAATGTTACCACTGAAACCAGGCAACCTCATCTCCTTCAAAGGCAAAAATCTCGACTTCTACTTAAGATAAATGATTATTTTTTTTCAGGGAAAGCAAGGCAAATAAATAAGCTTTCAGATGATACCATAAACTCCACATGCCCAAAAATTGAAGAGCGCCTGATTCCACAACGTCGTGACACATATATCTGTGTGTGCGTGTCCGTGTACACGCGTATGTATGTTTTTAAGAGTGTATATATGATTGTGAGAGAGTGTGTGTGCAAGTTCATGAGTGTGTGCGTGCTTACAAAGGTGAGTATGAAACAGGATAGTGATGTTGTACTTCGGACATCAAGGTGAATTTCGGACAACTCCAAATATTGGTAGGAGTGTGGGTGTCATTGAATTTGAGCACCAACAAGTATAAGTGTCAGTGAATTAATGCATACACAAAAACAACTTTAAACAGAGCATGTGATAGCTAAATTTGTGTCAATCCCCCCCCCCCCAAGCAAGACACACAGACAGACAACAGTGGATAAACAAAACAGAAGTAGGACCTAACAGTGGCATCTACCAACCATCTTGTTTAGTTTATTTGAGTAAAGAAGCACATCGGCACAATAACAGACACTTAATCCATGATAAAACATGACAGGCAAATAACATATGAAAACAAATCAATGGTGTCTCCTACCACCACCCTTCCACACATCCATAACTAACTACTATCAGAGCCAGGAGACGGGGGACTCCTTACCTGATGGAGGCAGACTTGACCACAGGAAAATTTCCATCGGACGAGTGGTCTCCCAACACCACAGGGTTGGGCATCAGTGGCTGGTCAGACCTGCAAGCAATAGAAAAAAGTTAAGCTGCTTCTGTTGTCATTGGGTTGGGAGCTCTACACTACATAGGCATGAAAACAGACACTTTTCACCCACAATCATTTGTTTAGAGTTAAGAGAAGCATATCCACTACATAAGTCAATCAATGCAGGGAAATTGTCTTAGAGAGATTCTTCAAATACGCTGGCCACACACAATTGGCAATCAAGAAGTCGGGCAGAAACATGCCAGTGATCTGTTGAAGGAATAACCTTCAAAAGACGGTATAGATGGACCTGTCATGTGCTAAAGGCCAACAACCATCATCACAAGAAAAAACCCTATGATGAATTCAGCAAATGAAAAAGGAAGAGAGTTCAACCAAAGAACGCATAGCACCAAGAGTGGTAAGGAATACAAGAAGGTTGGGGCATATGTGGGGACAGCTGAAGAAACTGGCCCACGATCAAGATGTGTGGAGAATTCTTGTTGATGGCAAATGTCCTAGGCAGGACCAAAGGCATTGATGATGATGTTAATGATGATGATGATGATAAGTGCAAGGAAAGAGCAAAATAGACAGAGAGCAAAAAAAGAGGGGAGGAAGAGAAGGACACCTTCCATAGGTACATTTGATGTAAGATAATAATGACACCGAAAAGAAGTCGGAACAACGATCCACACCAGGGAGTTAACCAGATACAAGAAGAGATAGGTCTGGGTGTCACAGTAAAATTGTAGCTGGAAAGCTTAATGTGCTGTCAAAATGTAGAAAGACCTATGGAAATGTGTAATTTAAAAAGAAAAAAGAAATCATGACACAAGTCATACAAAAGTGACATAAACCATTGCAGGGGAACCAAAAAGTCAGATATGTTTCCAGAATGTTTCGCTATTCAGAAAGTAGTGTTATACCCAGATGAATAAAAGATCTAAAGTTTTCAGATTCTTTTTATTCATTTCTCGTTTTTTTAAAAGCAATTTGATCATTTATTGCAACCTACGTAGCCTTCTGCTGAAGCAACAGCCATAACCACTAAAATGAGGCTAACAGATCCTATTTCATGTCATTTAGTGTTATCATAAACATTGAACTTTCATAACTTATTAATATATACATATAATTGTAATGCCTTTTCAAGTTGGAAGCGGAGCATTAAAGCAAGGGGTACAAATCTAAATGTTACATTAAGCCACGCTGGCCTCACCTGATGAAGTCTGTATCCTTCATAATCTTGCCCAGGTCCGAAAGTCGACCTTTGATCTGAGCAGACATTTCAGATGGAAGACGCCACACAAAGATGCACCTGTACAGACAAATTTTCTTTGTCACTAGTCTCGTTCTCTTTGAGTACAAAAATGTTGACTTGTTTCTCTTACCCCTGGAAACATACCTAGCTATATGTATGAGATTTTTTTTTTTTTTATTTTTAATTTTAGTAAAGAGTTTTACGGCACTTGCAACACAATAAGGTCATATAAGTGCCGAAGATTAGAGGTGTTACAAGAGAGTAACAACAAACGTAAAAAAGAAGGAGGAGAGATAAGGACGGTAGCTGTTTAGAGGAAAGAAGGAGCAAACCACACCAGAGCACCCGCCAACCACCCACGTATGAGATTTTGAGACATCTTTATAACACAAATAGACAATGCAAGTTATACAAACCAAAATTACCATCCAACAAGGCCAGGTGAAAACCCTCTAAAAACTACTTTACTAAGAATCTAGAATCAAATGCCATGATTCTGGTTATCCAAAAATATCAGCTTAAATACTCCTTAGAGAATGAAAAGAAAAGAAAAAAATCTTTTAAAAACAACCCCCCCCCCACACACACACACAGAACATTCAGGCATAAGTATCTTTGAAAGTAAAACTATCATGGCCCTGTATGAGTTTTTAAAGCAGTAAACTAAACGCATCTATTCTCAGAACAGTAACACTACGTCCATCTTAGACATTTTTCAGATAAAACCAAGGCAGACTACTGTATTCTTTCCTTTCCCATTAAGTACAGAACTTACCCATCTGCAGAAACGGTGATGACATGCTTCAAGTCGTTGGCAAACTTCACCCCAGTGATGACTTCCGAGTGGCCATACATTGTGGCCACCACCTCCCCCGTGTGGAAGTCCAGAATGCAAACATTCTTGTCGGTACATGTCGTCACAGCATAGGTTCCCGATGGGTCCAGGTGAATGCGCAGCAAGATGCCCTCATCCCCAACAGACCCTCTGTAACATTTCTTCTCCTTGGTAGTCTGAATGTTGTACAATCTGTGGACGATGCGTAGGAAGTAGTTGAATACATTTGATTTCTTTTTCTTTGGCCTTCATGTCAGGAACAGGCAAACTTGCTCTTAGTTTTAGTATTATTAAAAGTTTTACGGTGCTCGCTACTGCATAAGGTCATATGAGCGCCAGAAGATTAGAGGTGTTACAAGAGAGTAACAAACATAAAAAAGAAGAAGGGGAGATAAGGACGATAGATGTTTGATAGGAAAGAAGAAGCAAACCAGACCAGAGCACCCGCCAACCACCCACGGCAAACTTGCTCTAATAGCCACCGGTCCAAGACAATCACCTGTACAAACAGCCACTTCCAACTCTCACCTCCTCCCCACCCCCATTTTTTAATATCATAATCGCACAGCACTGTCCATCAGTCTAAGACAACGACTTTTCACCTTGACAATGGGTGGGTTTGAGAGAGTGCGAGTGAAGAGAAGCACATCAACTCAATAACAGTCATATAGTGCAGGGAAGAAGCACGACAGATAAAATGAACAGAGGGAAAGAGAAAAAGAAGTACCTGCTAGTGATGCCCTACAACAACATGCACAATGGGCAATTGTCTTGGACAAATTTGACAGTATTTCTTTAAAATTGTTTTTTTTTCCACATAGCAGCAGAAAAAGGGAACTATAAGCAAGCAAAAGGTTGCAACTATGGAATAAACTCATAGATACACCAGGAAAAATGATTAGCCAAACAAGATGCTTACACAAACAGGAGCACATCAATACAACAACGGTCATTAAGTGCATAGAAAAGGCAAAACAGACTGAAATAAACAAAAGAGGAACAGTGAAGAGGTAACAGCTATAAGAGGTACCCTCTTGACATTCACTCACACAGATTATCAAAACAAATATTTTCAAAAACATCACAAAATCACATCCATAACTTTTGTGAACAAACAAAATATTCTCACAAACAACAAAACACAATAAATTTACCATAGAAAATACAGTCAAAACTGCATCAAAAAATTTTAAAAAGAGAACTAGTTAAACAAAATCAGAAACTGTAGTAATGGATTCCGACAGAATTGTTTGAACACAACAAAATCAATTACTGAGCAAAGCTGCAAGCAAGCACCACAAAAAAGCCACACACTTACCTGACATTTCTGTCCTGGCAAGCAGTGGCCAGGCATTTCTGGGTGGGGTCAATAACCATGTCGTACAGGGTGATCTTGGTGGCAAGATGTTGTTCCAGCTGGAACTGAAAGTCTGGGGACTGGAACACAAAACAACAGGATTATATGTGACACGACGTGAAGGAATCAGGGGCACTCGTCAATTTTTGGGCAAGTGGAGTTATTGGTATTATCTAAAAGCTTGTTCAGTTGTCTTGCTGTCTGTGAAAAAGTGCCCATCTGTCTTGAATAGAAGTTGAAGTATTTGCAATTGAAGAAGGTCAGGGTCACCTTGTTTCAGAGGTAAAATGGCCGTCAAAATTTGGTAACTTCCGAAGATTGAGAGTACTTGGAAACTGAAAATTTACATTTTTTGAGCCTCTAATCAAGGTTTTTCAGTAAAAATTCACACAGAAATGTGTTTTCAGATGGATATAAAAGGTGCAGAGCCAAAAAAAGAAAATTAGAAAAAAAATTGCCCATCCGCCAAAAAAGTGCCAATTTCTTTGTTTTCATTATTTTGACGAGTGCATGATTTCATCAGGATGCCTCACATCTATGTTGAAAATATCACATACTTTAGTAAACCCACAGCCCAACATCCCATGTTGTGCAAAAATAAAGTATCAAGCTCTTTTAAATTTTCTCATCATCACCTGCTGTGAACTTCAGTCGAAATTGTCAAAGACAGCAACCCATTGACAAGGAGAAAAATTGTTGTCTTCGACAGGAGAATGTCCTGGACAGTGCCATTGTAATATAATTTTTAAAAACACTAGAGGGTAGTGGGAAATGGTTGTTTGAACAAGTGATTGTCTTGGACATGTGGCCATTAGAGCAGGTTCTACTGTATTTCCTTGTTATAACATAGGGGCAGCATGCATTATCAGAACACAGTAAGTGACTTGTAGTCCCACTCTTTCGCATTCCCATTAACATAAAAGTTTGTAACAATAAAAACTTTGCAACTAATCATCCACGTTGCAAAAAAACCATATGCCATTTTTACAGTTATCGTTATTGTTTATACTGAAAAGCATTTTCTGAGTACTAGAATATACTTGATATTGCTGCGTAGCATGTCAAAGAGTCAGACTACTTTTTCATTTCCTAAAATCAAAGCATTTTTCATGGGCACAACCTGCACACAGTATTCATTCCTTCATCCTTGTGCACAGAACCAAAGTCTCTATCACACCAATTATAAGACTTTGGGAAGTGAAAAATCCTATATATAAGTCACTAACCATATGTCGATGCACACACTAAAACTTGAGAGGTGTCCACCTAATTTTTAGGTTAACAAGACCCCATTGGTGAGGCTAAGAGATGACTAAAAGTAAACTTACAGTCACCGCATTCCTCAACAGGATAGACTTGTCTGCGCCACAGCTGATCATCCTGAGCTTGTTGTCCGTGTCCGTGAACCGAACGGCCGTGATGGAGGAGGAGTGGTCGCCCAGAGTCTGCAGCAGGCCATAGTTTTGCTCCACGTCAAACACGTGAATCAGGCGGTCTCGACTCGCAGTTGCTAACAGGTGACCTGAAATGGACAGAAGACATCTTAAGAAATCTATACTTGTGAAATCATAGCACATAAAGAAAAAATTAATATTAATTTTTTTTTTGTAATCTTGATTTTTCACTTACACAGTAAAACATTAAAAACTTTTGACTTTGACTACATTAAAAGGCAAAGCAAAAATTCATTTTCAATCTTTTCATCTGAAAATCGCTCACAATTTCCTCTCTTGTACAAGTTGCAGTTCACCATGTGTTTGCAAAACAACTCCTTGAGCATCATAAAAGAAGAACATACTAATATGACAGTAATTATCAAATAAATAAATATTCAGATATTTAGTTGTTTTTTTAAAACAAAACTTCTAAAGTTTCTAATATTATTATTTCTTCTCGCCAAAGTGATTCATTTAACGGATTGTTTATTGGCCTTTCTGTCATCTTCTTTTCTTTAAATGTGCACATTTTGTACAAGATAGTATTGTAAAAATATGTGCGCATACAGCATAGCATTCGTTTTATATTCAAGTAAAGCCACTCATGACATACAGTACATTCTGCAAAGAACAACTGAAGGGCCCCATGGAAAAACTCCCTATAACATTTATTACAAAACTGAAAAAAAATGTTTTAAAAACTTATTCTCTGAAAACATAAGCATAAATGAAATGCAATTATATCATACTAAATATCAAGGGATACGTGACTCTGGACTGTCTGCGAAATTAAACTACACCTGAAGAACCACCTATAAATGACTATGACAAACACACACCTGAATTAGTGTACGAGTACTCGAGACACATGACATCTGACTCGTGGGCTTCTATAGATCTCTTCTCCTCCAGGTACTGCATGTCATAAATCCTGGAGAGCAGAACAAACATAAGATAACAGCTCTCAAGCAAGTCATAAATCCAGGAAAAAAAATCAAATAACTACTTTCAAGCAATTTATAAATTAAAGGAAAATTAGATCAGTTGGACATTATATTCTTTCAACAACAAAAACACAGCATTATTTTTTAGCCTAAAGTCAAGATATCACCTCTAACCTTCAAAATATCACCTCCAAGAAATTAACTATAGAAACTGCAAAGATTGTAAATAAATTTTTTGTACTGAGACTAAATACAATCTTCATATCATCTTCAATCAAGATGATTTACAATCTAGTTTCATATTCTATGACTAACGTCTGTGACATGATGAACATTTTAGGTCATGAGAATGTCATACAATTTGAATAATTAATTGTAACACACAAAACGATGTTGAAAAAATAAAACACATAAGAACCCACTTTAAAGAAAGCATCACAAGAAACAAAACCAGACTTTCAAGAAAAATTTCTTGAGAGGCGCTGAAGCAGCTGACGAGCCAATTTCCAAACAAAACCAAGTAATTAACTGTCCTTGCCTGATGTTTCCCTGTCTGTCCCCCGAGGCCAAGTCTGCTCCATTTGGACTGACCCTGATCGAGCGTACACCATTTTTGCCATCGTACGAAGTGTCTGTTTTGTCTGTAGCACCAGCTGGAGAGACAGAAACAAGCAGGACTTTCAACAACAAGGACATAAAGCCATTTGTTTGTTGTCAGAAGCCATCCTTAAAAACTGACATGAAATTAAATTACACAAGAAATATCTGTGGACTACAGAACACAACACAAAAACACATCAAAAACTTAGTTCCAAAGGAGTTTAATATTTCACTATAAATATAACTAGTTCTTACCCTAAATATGCACCAAGCAACTAATAAAAACTTTTTTTAAAGGCAGGCATAAAAACTTACCACTGACAAAACGTCTAAATCGAGAAAACAAAAACTGACTAAAAAAATTACAGAAATCACTCTCTTGCATTGCCTATAACAGACATTGGCCTCTAAGACAAGCCGCAGGACTTTTTAGGTGACCTCAAGGTCAATTTATCAATCAACAAAAAGATGAAATGGGGCAGGGTACATACTTTACAGAGACAGAAACTGACATATTTTAAGGTTCAAAGATCTAAAAAAAAACTTTTTTCAAGATGGCAACATAGCAACTGACACCATGAATATAAAGCAAAGAGTTACCTGGGTTATAGTCCACGTTGCACAAGGAATTCAAAGAAGGATCAGAGTACACAATCTTCAGCAGCTCCTGTTCGGGTACAAAAAAAGTGAGTAAATATAATGGCTTGCAAACACTGTATATATAAAAACATTTTACTACAAAGCCAGCATATAATTCAGTTCATTCAATTACAAATATTTTCAATCAAAAGAAAGGACATTTTCTTTACTGTATGAGAATCATCACACTGTGCATAATGGAACTGTCCAGAATTTACTATAACAAAACTATTTTTAAAAAACTATCAGCACACATATATTTCTTGTATTCTTGTAGGCCCACCTAATAACATATAAATGTAACCTTACTACTGAAAACATCTCATTATGACTTGGCCATAACTATTTGAGCAGGATTTGCACGACAATAGAAAAAAAACAACTCCCAATAAGAGCTCAACCCTATCTATTTGTACTAAAACGAAACAAAACACGATGTGAAGCTTCAAATATCTGGGGATTTTAAAAATTGAAGTTATTCTTTTAAAACGAAGTGAAACTTCTCATATTTCTTTTTTTGAATGAAGTTAACTTTTAATAAAAAGAAACCCTGGAAAATTCCTCAGATTCGTAAGTCCCAGACCGCAGCAGTACTCACATTACTGTAGATGTTCCTCTTGTAGGCTGTGTCCTCTGGCATGTGAGGGTTGAGGTTCCACACCCGGATGGTGTCGTCCCCCGAGGCTGTCAGGAAGGAGCCCGGGGGCAGCATGGCCTTGGAACCATCCTCTATCTGAGGATACACCTGGTACAGAAGGAAAAATAGGTAGAACATTAAATGGAATTGTAGCTGTTTTACGCCCCTGTGCATACTATTTAGATCTTTTAGGAGGTGGGATGCTTTGACCCTGCCTTTTTTTTTTTTAGTAGAGGTTTTACGGCGCTCGCAACTGCATAAGGTCATATGAGCGCCAGATGATTAGAGGTGTTACAAGAGAGTAACAAACATAAAAAAGAAGGAGGGGAGATAAGGACGATTAGAGGTGTTACAAGAGAGTAACAAACATAAAAAAGAAGGAGGGGAGATAAGGACAATAGATGTTTGATAGAAAAGAAGAAGCAAACCACTACCAGAGCACCCGCTAACCACCCACATTGTAGCTGTTTTACACCCCCATGCATACTACTTAGATCATTTAGGAGGTGGTATGCTTTGACCCTGCCTGTCACGGCCAATCTGGGCCGAGAGGGACATTATATTCCACTCCTGCAGACAGATGAAGGAATAGGAGTGAGTTCACAGACGCAAGAGGGTATTTAGAGCCAAAATTAGAGGAATGTTTAAAAAGTAGAATATACTCCAACAAGGCATAAACACAGAGTTCCATAGGCTAAATGAAACAGGAAGAGGATGAATATGAAAGAAGAACAGCCATCAGCCTGCAGCATCCTGTCATAAGGAGCAAAACTTTATGGTGACAACAGCCACACAAAATGGGACCATTGGGCCTGAAAAGAAGTAGTAGGAGATCACATCAGAGCATTTAACAACCACAGACAGAAGAAACGAAACCCCTCCGTGAAGCAGTAGTAAACAAAGTTACTCTGATGAGAAGAGACAATACATAAATAGAGCAGCCTAACTGTCACTCAATGCTGAGTAAAAACATTTATAAAAAGGAGGGCATAAAAACGGGTCAGGGCCAGAAAAAACAATATGAACGCATTAAAACCCAGCTTATTTAGCAGAGAATTAATTAAACTTATCTCAGAAATTAGATTAATCATAACATTTTCCTATAAGTAAGTCTCAAAGTCAATATGAAAGTCTACAAACAGTGTGGAAGAGAGCACATACCTCCAGAGCCCAGATGCATCCACTATGGTAGAGAAAAGACCAGGCCTTGCCCACTCTCTTCAAGTCGTGAACGTCCCAGATGTACACACTGCGGTCATTGTACACACAAGTCACCTGGTAAAAGATGAGTGCAATGTTCAGAAAAGCTTGGCATACAAACCACAAGAAGAATAAAAATAAAAATAAAGAAAGTTAATTAAAAGGAAATTTTTCAAAATAACAGCATTTTAAAGCTGTTACAACATGGTACAGGCGTTCAGTATTTATAGCACCTTGCCTCTTCCAACACTATGTTCAACATCACATTTAAGTCAGGTCAGACAAAAATAAGGAAAACCTACTAGCATGAAGAGAGACTTAGAAATCATATTCAGAACCTTCAACTTCAAACAGCTGAACATGACAATGCCATATGAGAAATAGTAATTTTCAGGGACAGCTAAAAAAAAAAAAAAAAAGAAAAAAATGCAACAAATTTACAAAAGACTAAAATCACAGCTACTTTATTAATTCATTGAATAAAAAACAGTAAAACACATTAAAATATCCACCAACACAAAACTTGATGAAGCTACTTCAGTAGTGTCTACTTGGACAAGATAAAAGCAACACCTTGAGGAACTGCTCACCTTCTTATGGTCATCGTCCATGGCAATAGCCATCACGTCTGGGTACCTGGCCCCCTCACTGTTGTTCACCATAGCACTACAGACACAAACAATGGAAAATTAAAGTGTGTGTGTGTGTGTTTGTGCATATGTGTGTAAATGTTCATGCAAGCATTTCAATATGTGTGTATGCATAGAAGAGACAATATTACGCATTTATACACAGTATGAAAGTATGTTTTTGTGTATGGCTATTTACTGGTTTGTTTTTATGGAAATGGCAACGGATATATTAGGACTGAATTGTTCCCAAATTAAAAATATTTCTGTCATTGATATTATCATTACTACTATAATCATTATCATCAAAGCATTACTGATACTGATATTAAGATCACTGCCATTATCATCATCATTACTTTTATCATGCTAATAATTATTTTCATCACTACCGTAACTAAACTAATATCATTATCATGTCATTAGTACATCCCTATTATATTTTCCCCTATCTCTGGAACTATACTAGAGCAACCATATTATTCTTGCCATCTCTAGAACAGAAACAAACAATCCCTATTCCAAGAATTCTGTGACATCTGTACCTGGGGCTGGTTGCCGTGGTGACCTCCACTCCCAGGTGGTGCGGCTTGGGCAGAGAGCAGATGTAGTGCAAGGAGGTGGCGCTGAACACCCTGGCCACGCCCTCCGCACAGCCCACAAAGATGTGCTCCATCCCGGCCGTGATGCAGTTGGCAGACTTGGTCTGAAATTTGTAATTGATAACAATAAAAATAATAATAATTTATATAATCATAATAATAATCATAATAATGATAAAAACAATCATAAAAATAATGGTAAAGATACTATTTGCTGCTGCTGCTGCTGCTTCCGCTAGTGCTGCTACTACTACTACAACTACTACTACAACTACTACTACTACTAAATGTCATTTGTATTGCACATATTCCTGCTGAACAGCAAGCTCTATGCTCTTTACAACCGTTATTAATAATTATCAAGAAGATGCTAAAACACTCAGAAACATTCTCAGCCTGCCAGGAACCAAACTAAAATTAGAAATTAAATGTTTTACGCCTCCAGGTGCACAATTTAGATCATTTAAGAGAAGAGCTACTTAGACCCTGCCTGTTTGGGCCAACTAGCAGCACTGACGGGTATACAGATCCCAGAAAATAAACTGAAATACTCCATAAAGAGCTTCCCCATTTGAGAATCAAACGTGAAGACTAAACCTGGCATGCAACAGTGAATAATAATGTTACAGAGTTGAACAAGGACATTTAAAAAATGATATCGAAATGTAAAAATCACCTTCAATTCAACATTTCAAGACTTTTTTTTTTTTACTGAAAATAAAACAAATAGGAAAGCAGTAAAATTCCAATAAAAAGGCCAACTTCTGGAAAAACAAAAAAACAACAACAATGAAGTCCTTTTGTCTTGCATCGAAATAAGAAAGTTGATTTACGTACACTATCTGTGGGAAGATAATCATAACACAAATGAAGGGAATGTTTTAACATGAGACATGATGAGCCAACGACAGAGATCTCTTACCCTGAGCTCCACCCACTTGTCCAGTTGTCGCTTCTCATTGAACTCACAAAGCAAGCCAGACTGGGTGATGACGAAGAAGCGGCCACTCATTGGTCCTACTCCAGGCGCAACATCGCAGAAAAAGTTGTCCTTCTGGTCGCCAAGAATACCAGAACGGCCCTGCAGTGGCACAGTCTGGTTGATCTGGTACGGATACAAAGACTTATTAGCATTTTATGCTAGATATGTCAAAAGAAGAACTTCATGATTAATGTATAAGTTTTGTTTTTTAAAATGTGCAGTGATGGGATTTGTACATTCATATTGAGCAAATGCTTCGACAAATATTGAAAGAGAGAAGAAATAGGCCTATTTATTGATAGGTTGGTTATATGGCTGTTCAACTAAATGAAAGACAAGATGGGGAAAGTTTGAAGAGGGCCGACAGGATGTTTCAAACAAGTAAGACAGCATAGATGACAGTATAGCACAAAAAATTAGCAGCACGCCCCCAGCTCAACACAATAATATTTCAAGAAGAAACAGGATAAACTTTCACTTGACTTTAACTTTACTAAAGCAGGTGACAAAAAGATGATCATAATGAAACAAAGCTTTCAAATCCTTTTTACACATATTCTTTTAAAATAAGAACACATCTGAAATTTGATTAATACTGAACTACTTCACTCCGTATCACAATACCACTTCCTCTAAGAGTTAAAAAACCTTGTATAAAGGACAGAAGTTACAGGAACAAGAAAAATGAACAAAATACAAACCTTTGACCGTCTGTCTTCCAAGTACCAGAATCTGACATGTCTATTTCCAACGGTCACAAAACTTTTCCCATCTTGCGAAAATGCAACCGAGCTGACCTGAAAAGAAAAAGAAAACAGCAAGATGCAACACAAAATGCATCATTTGTCGCAATAAAATCTTATGTACTCATGTCTTGTCTTTCCAATGAGACATTTAAAAAAGAAAAAGCATATTCATCTCCACAATCTACCCTGTATTAGACTTTAACAAGTACTTTCTTTCACTAAAAGAACAGACACGAAAACCCTTTAACAACCGAAGCCATGAAATTGCCAACAAACATTTAAATCAAGGTCACCCACTTTAGTTTAGTAGGACAGGCTGATCTAACTGAGCGTCAAAATTCAAGTTTCAATTCAAGGGTGGGCACATCAAAGTATTAGAAAAAAAAGAGGAAAGTGTGCCGACACACAAAGGTACCTCTCTCTCTCTCTCTTTTTCTCTCTCTCTCTGATTCACTCTCTCTATCTCTCAAACATAAACTCTTTCTCTATTTTGCTCTTTCTCTCCACATCTCCCACCC
>NW_004797714.1:0-1177 GCF_000002075.1 Aplysia californica | reverse complement strand
TGTGTGTGTGTGTAGGTGTGAGTGTGTGTTCGCGCGCGCGTGTGTGTGCGTGTGTGTATGTGGGTGTGGATAGAGTGAAGAGTATCGGCCATGTTAGCGAGTGGTCTTAGTTTTTATTTTTTTTAAAGAGTTTTACGACGGCACTTGAAACACAATAAGATCATATATGTGTCGACGATTAGAAATGTTACAAGACAGTGAAAAACACAAAAAGGAGGAGGAAAGATAAAGACGACTGATGTTTGATAGGACAGAAAAAGCAAACCACTCCAGACCTCCCGCTAACCACACACTGTGAGTGGTTTAGGAATACAAATCTGTGAAGGCTACGCGACATTATTCAACAACTTCAGATGGATCGAATTGCTCGCCACCTAGTTGAACAAAATCTTGGCAGGGGACCTTTGAGAAAATATCAATGGTGAGTAGAAATATCGAAAACTCAGGAGGGGGGGGGGTCCGTTAGCTCAGATGGTATCATGCTGAACAATGGAACGGATGGTCCTGGTTCGAATTCCAGACTTGGCATTCTTGACCTCGGGTCGTTTTGTTGAATTTTTAAAGCTCTCAGTCCACTTTGCTCCGTCCTATTAGAGACAGACGCAAAATTTGGAGAACCCGCCTCTTAACCTAATAGAGTTTAATAAAGTTGAGAGAGGCGTTAACCCATACACTAACTTTACTACAGAAAACAGAATGATTTCCGGTGGATTATAATGTGTCTGACTTTGAGCAAACCGTCTTGGATAATGACGTAGATAGAGTGTAATGCTAATAAATAAATCTGTCCTCCTCTTGAACACGAGCATCCTTCCCTTATTGAAAAAGCGTTGAGTGTGAGAGTCACGAGTCTCTACTTTCAACACAGAACGAGTTTCCGCCGGATCAAAGACGCAGGCTGCAGGACAAAATATGAAAAGAAATAAGAAATGTATGGAGAGAAAAAAAATGTTTACTACTTGCGCCTGCACACGCCAAACGAAAGTGACTGAGTCATACCAACAGACTGAGTGGGTTGTAACGCCAAAGGCTTACCCCTTCTGATTTTTCTCCCTTTAAAAATAAAAAAAACCAACTTCACAGAACGTACCCTCCCCACTTCCTGATTCCGTGTAAAGTGTAGTCCTCTTTGGGTTTCATTGGAAGCACATTTAACATAAAACACACACACACACAC
>NW_004797713.1:670232-671099 GCF_000002075.1 Aplysia californica | reverse complement strand
ATTTTTCAGTTTTTAAGGACTCTTTGGCAATTGAAGTTACCAAACTTGGAAGGCTATTTTCTCGCTATTTTTACCGCTGAAACCAAGTGAACTTACCTCTTTCAATCACAAATATCTTCACTTCTGCTCAAGACAGATGGGTATTCTTTTTCATCAAAAAGCAAGATAAATGAACAAGCTTCAAAGATGATACCAGTAACTCCACATGTAAAAAAATTGACGAGCGCCTGATTCCAGCATGTCGTAACACATATAGCATAGGCCACTGGTTGGCAGCGAAGATTTATATATATATATATCTCATACATGAGAGAGAACAAAGAACCCACCTGAACGTCAATGACAGCGAAGCGTTTGTTGTAGTCTCTGACACACGCCTTGAAGCTCACCAGGAACGCCACGATCTCCACCATCCCTTTCTCGCTGGCGATGTGCAGCGGAGTCTTTTTGGCCTGGAAACAAAACAAAAAAGTCAATTATCAGGAAAATCGCGGGCAGGTGGCAGGTGCTCTGATGTGGTCTTTTTTTTTCTTTTTTTTTTCCTATCAAACATCTATCGTACTGATCTCTCCTCCCTCTTTTTTTTTGTATGCTGCTCTCTAGTTAAAACCTCTAATCTTTGGCACATTATATGATCTTATTGCGTTGCAAGTGCTGTAAATTATTTTACAAAAATGAAATGAAACATGAAAATGAAAGCTACATGACACACGATACAGCTTTCACTTTGACATTTACACTTGAAGACTAGGGGGGGGAAAAGGCAGGATGACAATTTTAAAAATCATTTTGAGTTTGACTTCATTGTTGCATTAATAATAATAATAATAATAAAAAGAAGAAGAAGAAGAAGAAGAAGAAGAAGAA
>NW_004797713.1:653662-669052 GCF_000002075.1 Aplysia californica | reverse complement strand
TCCGGGGTGTTGAGGTATAGGTCCACCAGCCTGTGTGAGATTTCCTGCGACCGCGGCAAGCTGCCGTACATTCTCTTTAGGTACTCTGCGTCACTCACTGTCCCCATCACCAGCTGGCACGAAGCGAGCTGATTGGCCACCACACACGCGTGCAGAGCATTGTACCGTGGTCCTTCCTGTAATAATAGTTATAACAATAATAATAATAGATAGCATTTGTATAGCGCACATCTCCACTCAACAGTAAGCTCTATGCACTTCACAATTTATACTATTACCCCAGCAGACCTGAGAGCACTCTGAAACAATCTCAGCTTCCTGGGAAGCATACAGAGCAAGCAGCCATTTACAGGTGCTAAAACACTAATATACTGACAAGATCTTTCGCTGTCTATGGCCGGGTACCCATTCCTACCTGGGTGAAGTGAGGAAAATTCGTGTTAAGTGCCTTTCCCAAGGACACAACGTCGGGCCCACGGCTCGAACCCCCGAACCCACAACTTCACGATTACGAGTCCTGTAAACTAACCAGCTGTATTCAAAGACAAAATGGTTGCCTCTCCATGAGTACACAGTCTAGCACGCACACTTAGTGAAATCCACGTGGCGCGGAAATCTTTTTGGCTGGGTACCAATCTCGCTATGTACGTCTTTTAAATACAAAGAATATAATACATCGTGTATGAGGAAAAATATAGGACCTGAAAACCTGTTTGCTATGTGTGTGTTTGCAATGAGCATGTTCAGTAAGTGTGCGAGTTCAGTAAATGCGTGTTTGCAATGTGTGCGTTTGCTATGAGAATGTTCAGTAAGTGTGCGAGTTCAGTAAATGCGTGTTTGCTAAGTGTGCGTTTCCTGTGTGCATGCTAGACTGTATCTCTAGATAGCCATGGTGAAGTTGACAGTGAATGTAATGACATCTTTGCCCTGTATCTGGCATGTCCTGGTACTTTTCCTTCACCCATTCATTTATGTTCACTTCACATATCTACTTGTGTTCTCTTCACTCATATATTGATGTTCTCTTCATCCATCTGTTTAATTCTCTAAGTAGGTGATCCTTAGTCTACTTCATCCATCTATTTAATTCTCCAAGTAAGTGATCCTAAGTCTACTTCATCCATCTATTTAAGTTCTCCCAGAAAGTGATCCTTAGTCTACTTCATCCATCTATTTAAGTTCTCCAAGTAAGTGATCTTTAGTCTACTTCCTCCATCTATTTAAGTTCTCCAAGTAGGTGATCCTTAGTCTACTTCATCCATCTATTTAATTCTCCAAGTAAGTGATCCTTAGTCTACTTCATCCATCTATTTAAGTTCTCCAAGTAGGTGATCCTTAGTCTACTTCCTCCATCTATTTAAGTTCTCCAAGTAAGTGATCCTTAGTCTACTTCCTCCATCTATTTAAGTTCTCCCAGGAAGTGATCCTTAGTCTACTTCTCCCTCTTTCCACTTAGATTTTCCCAGAGAGAGCAAAATGTACAAAGCCTCTATGTCAATTCAAGAGTCCTGGGAAGTGCGTTTATCTCTTTTCAATTGTCGTTATCAGTGACCGTTTCCCATTGGGAGGATGGTTGTAACCACAGAAAACAAAAGTAAACCTCTTCCATTCCGTACCTTCAGTATTGTTGGCATGTCTCCGTTGCCGATCAGGTACCGTGGATTGACTGCGATGCATTCCTTGGCGTAATCCAGCAGGCCTTTCTCCAAGTGAATCCGAAACTTGTTCAGTTGTGGAGGGGTGAGGGAGGGGAACAGCTTCACTTCTCCTGTCTCCACTTCTGCTTTTTCCTTCAAGACAAGAAAAGACGAAAGACATTATAAGGCAAAAACTGGTAGTTCATTTCTCATTTCTAAAATTTGTCATAAAGTAAGACTGCCTGATTGCCTGATGCTGAATAATTCCTACTGGAAATCAAATTAATGACCCTGTGCAATATAAACTTATTCCTATACAAAGCAGCTTTCAAAGTTCTAAGGGGGCTCTCATGGTCTAGAGGTTATAGTGTTTGCCTCATCAATAGTCCCAGGTTCGAAAACTAACTGCGACAGAAAATGTTCTTCTCTAAACTTTTCTCCTTTCACCTCCTTTCCTGCTCTCTAACCTTTTCTACCATTTGCTTTTATAGGAATAGTAACTTCCAGGCTATAAGTAAACCAAGCGACTTACATTTGGATAACTCGACTTGATGTTGGCGCCTTTGCAAACTTCGACAGCTGTGGTCTTTTTAGAAAACGCTGTGGCTTCCTGTAGGTTTGGGAAGGACAGCATGCGCGGGTTGTCACACTTGTGTTCTTTCATCAGCTTCAGGACTTGTTTGAAGTCGCTGGCCACTGTGATGGTGTTCACTGTAAAAATAATGAAGAAAAGATGTTTCACTTACCAAGATGATAAAACAAATAAGTCAAATTCAACTAAAAAGGTGATGACGAGAATTATCAAAGTACCATTCTGAAAACGTAATAATGCTCCAAAAAAATTAAGTGGGAGACCGCCAACAACTTCCTGAGCACTGTCATAGTCACAAAAAAATCTGCATTAAGAATTACCATCATCATACCGTGCCAGATCTGAAATAGACACCGACGATCATAGCCCTCTATTCATTTCTCTGCTCGGATGCTCTAAAAAATTCTACATAATCCGGTGTGTGTTTCCCCATCACCCATCCGTTTATGTTTTCTGAATAAGTTTTCTTTGGGTCTATCCCAGCCTCGTTTGCCTTCTACTTTACCCAGTGAGAGCAAGATGTTCAAAGTCTTTACGTCCAGTCAAATGTCCTAGACAATGCATTTGTTGCTTCCCAATTCTTCAAATCAGTGGGATTCTTTAAGTAATTCCTCGTTTGACTTCTTTTCTGTCCATGAAATTCTTAAAAGTCTTCTAAGAGTCCACATTTCTGTTGCTTCCCTTTTATTTTCACTATCTGCGTTAAGAAATATACTTGATATAAGTGGAACCAAGGGATTTTATATGGCAACTTCTTTTTTAAAGCATGAAAAAAAATTCTCGTCAAGAAAAAAACAAAAAAGCTGGGAAAAGCTGGGAAACAAAAAATTATCTCAAACAAACAGAAATCGTTTAAAGTTTAAAGTACATGACATCTGATGTCTCTGGTACAAAGGACCAGGAACATTTACAAAGTCACCCACCTAGTCCAGGAATGCAGACAGCGTAGTGTGTTTTGTTTGGGTTTGAGTCCGCGGCGGTACAACCATCCGTGGGTCCTGAACTGTCGCTTTTCCTGCTCTCTGAGGTCTTGCTTTGAGGCGACAGGTTGGATGGGCTGGAAACATTCTCTGAAACAAGAGACAGTTTAAATTGCAAATGAAAACTCTATATTTTTATATATATATATATATATATTATATATATATGCACATAATACCTGGAGTAAACTTTTATTTGTGACAAAACCATCTGCGTATGTCAGTATGAGTTATCTTTCTAAGGCTAGGTGGGCTACAGTGAAAATTGTCTCTGACGACCATCCGTTGTCACGGAGAAAGGTCGTTGTCTTAGATAGGTGGATGTCTAGAATAATGTAATAAATAATAATAATTTTTTTTTTAAATACAAGGGGGGAGGGGGGGGAGTGGGAAGTTGCTTTTTGTACTGGTCATTGTCTTGGACAGGTGACTGTTAGAGCAGGCTTGACTGTAAATATATGACATAGGAACACATATTCACTTATTCAGTCAGAACAAAAAAAATGTAATACTACCAAGAGTTCATGGCTTCCCCTTACCATAAAGATTTCAAGAATTTTCGCTTAAGGTGAGGTTCATTTTCATTTTAAAATATCCCAACCATATATTATATGAGAAAGGCAGAACTAAATTTACAGGCACTGGCTACCATACCAAAATAATCATGTCTGAAAATAACACAAATCACATTGTCATACTCAGTAAATACTCTTGTCCATGACAAGTAAACTAACATAACTAAAGTAATGCATCTTTATAATGACTATTATCTGTAAAGAACATACTACACAGAACAAAAAATCACTAATTTTAATGCAAACTTGTGTATCTTTGCTTTCCCCAATGAGAAAGGAAATATTTAAAACTAATTAACATACAACTAATTAACATACAACTAATTAACATACAACTAATTAACATACAACTTACCAGCACTGTCTTCTTGCGCTGGGTCTGGGCCCAACATTTTCCTCGCAAGCTTCTTCACCAGGAGATTTTTGGTGGCTTCAGAGAACGGGAGATGGCCAAACCCGTGCTCTTTGAGTAACAGCTGCAGCTTTTGGTCACTGTAATCGCTGGACAATTCCTTAATTTTTGCGTTGAGAGACATTTCGTATTCATTGTCAGACGACATTCTGAAACATGGAAAAATGAAAATATTTAGAAACATTTGACAGCGTAATCCAGAAAAACAAAAACTGTGGGAAGCAAACCTGCCGACTTCTCCATCACCAAAATTGTAGGTTTTCCTCAGTGTTTGCAACAAAACAAAAAATCAGCTTCAAGAACCCTCACAGATCAAGATTATGTAACCAACCAAACAAGCATGGCAAATAACATGCACTGAAATACTCGCAAAAATTAGTGCGAACAAAAATGTGTATTTTCATGTAATTTTCTAAGACGGGCAAATATTGCACACAGACACAAAATATATTTATAAAATATATGTGTATTTTCATGCCAGTAATGTCATGTACAAGAGGTTGTACACAGCCTGACAGAAACTGAATTCAAGCAAAAAGTCTGATTTTATATTATAACGCAAATCCAATCAGGGTTCTTTGACTTTGATTGGAAAAAGATCCAAGAGATGCGACTAATGACTGTATCAGAGTACAGTCGAACCTGCCTTAACAGAAACCTGTGTAAAACGTAAGCCTTTCTTAACAGAATATCCCCGCTCCCCCCTTGATAAATTCCTCTTTAATAACCTGTTTAAGACGGAAAATGTTTTGCCAGTTCATCCCCGATTAGAAAAAAAATTTGCAAGTTTTGATCCACCAGCTCTAAACTTAATGCCATGCTGCCGGACGAGGAAGGGGGGTAGGGGTGCAATTTGGGGGTAGATGTTACCCCATCATGTGAGCCCTGAGTGATGCAGATGGTCATGGTAGTGTGGGTGTGAAACTTCACTACTGCCCGAGAGAGTGCTAGAGTAGCCAGCCACCACAGAAACGTTCCTGGGTAGCCAGAGGCCAGAAATTAGTTTGTCCAATGCCTGACGCCCTAACCGTACGGCCAGCCGTGAAAAAAATTCCTGAAATCATTGTTACATGGCAGTGAAGGGTGGCATTGGTTGGCTGTGCTTGTTACACCGATAGGTGGGGGCTAAGGGTGGAAGCAGTTGTTTCTGTACGTGGATACTGCTATTTCCTTCGCAATGAGAGTGCAGTCTTTTGACCTGCCTTTGATACAATTACAGTCTACTAGACGTAGATCATTTTTGTTCTAATTCTGGTTTTACGTAAAATCCCCTGACAACAGTTATATTATGTAACGTTCTTATACTCACATAACTCACTTACAAGCCTAGATCTAGTCCGAATAAATAAAACTTTTTTTTTTTTTCGGACCCGTGTCCGAATAGACTAAAACCCATTTTCGGACTTGAGTACGAATCTATAGATAAAAAATCTGATCAGACTCGAGTTCGAATGGAGATGGCCTCCTAGATCTATATATGGGTAGCCTATGGTAGAAATACATCTAGATCTAGATCTAGTTGAGAGAAAGTTAAAAAAGTCACAAAATTGAAAAATACCCTGTCCCCTATGAATGAAGTTACTAGATCTAGATCTAGATCTAGATCTAATATCTAGATCAAGATCTTCTAAATTCCATGGTCTAGTCTTTTGGCAAGCATTGGGGCCAAAACCAGAGATTGCCAAACTTTACTGGCTTCCTCAAAATCCCAAGACCAAGGCCCACAAAGGCGTCAAAGGGTAGGCCTATTCAACTTTCACTGTCCGTGCCGATCTAGATATCAAGATCTCCAGACCTCTCTATCAGACTCAACTAATCTAAAACTAGGAGACTCCAGATCAGATTGGGTACCCCAGCTCTTCATGATCTACAGTCCCTTCACAACTTCAAGTGGAATCAAGCACTCAAGTTCAACTCTCTCTCTCTCTCTCTCTCTCTCTCTCTCTCTCTCTCTCTCTCTCTCTCTCTCTCTCTCTACTCTCTCTCTCATGAGTGACTCATGTCATGAATTCAGTCGCAGTCTGTACCGCCCGAACTCGATCACTTAATTCACCGAAAATAAAACATTTTGGTAAAGCTCTTGAAAACAGAACAATTAGATAACAAACACACGCATCGAAAGATTAAAAAGCAACAAATTAAAGAGGTATTGCTGTTCCAAGCAAAAGAGTTTCGCTAGTAGAAGAGCTAGCAGTCTCACCTATGTTTTTCGGCCATTTTGAATTGCTTGAAATTTCCCGATATGCTACGTGGCTGTTGATTGGACACATTGACCTCTACAGATAGACGAAAAATTCGGGGTCTGTCAGTTAATTTTAACCCATCGTGTTTTAGATAGAAGTTGGTTCACTGCATCAATGAATCATATTTTTAGGCTGTAGAGTAACACAAAAAGTGTTTGATTGATCTTCACTCCAAATATATGTTGCCCACCATAACCTAGAAAAATATTTTTTTCAGCACAAAAGCATTTGACCTGCTAACCACTAACCACTTGCATATATCTAGATCTAGATTTCTAGATCTAGAATCTAGATTCTGGATAGATAGACTTCAATTGTTCTAAAAATTATTCGTAAAATAATGTGAAAATAAGGCCAAGGTAACATTTATATTCCTTCTTGGTATTGACCAAAGCTCAATATTTGTTGATAAATTTTTTAATGATGAATTCTGGATAGAAATTGCTCTTTCCAAAAATAAAACTCAGTGATTACGCCGCTAACATAGTTTGATAGTATTTTTCCAGTGCTATTTTTTAAATTCTTCTATAAGTGGCGAATCATTGCCTTCGACACAAAGTAAACTTGCCCTTTTAGGTTAAAGTTCACCAAGGTCACTGTGTTATCATAGACGAAAATAATTGTTTATCTCAAAGTTTGTTAGTTCGGTCTTTTTTTTGTGTGTTGTTCATTCACTTTGATAAATACTCCTATAATATATTTCCTAGATACAATTGGTCAATCAGTTTATTCTTCTGACTAAAATATTCCCTTTTTCTATTTTTAAAGTTGACTCGTTTCAACGTTCTCGTTAGAGTTTTTTTGTGTGTGTCCGTGTAGAAGCTTTTTACTTTTTTTTTGGCCGGGCACCTCCCCCTTTTCGGATATCACTGTGACGGTGATACTGATACAGCTGAGGGTAGTTTCAGCACTTTATGTGTCTATTTCAAAGGTAAATCCTAAGATAACACTTGCAAACTTATAACATTGAGTTGTCTGTGTGTGGTAAGGTATTGGAGACTTGTTGGTTTCAGGGGTTCTTTTGGGGTTGTTGATTTTTTTCAATGTTTCTATTTGCAGCCTCTTTTGCTCTTCGCTTTTTTTTCTTTCGGTCGTGCGTTGTGGGGAGATAGACCCTACCTACTAGTGGTTACGGGTGGTGGTGATAATATAAGACTACAACTTCTCTTCTGTGATGCTAGAGAAGTCTCCTGTGCTAGATTGGCATGTGTGACTGTTTGAAGGTGTTTGGAGAGGCCAGTTATACCGGACATCCTATATATAGAACTGGACCTGTTCACCGACAGAATATCTGACAATTCTGTGTGTATATAGGCCTCTATAATATTTGAACTTTCGGTACTTGTAATCAATATGATAGCCTATATGATACCTGGATATTTTCCTCATGTTCTCTTCCTACAGCTGATGGAAGATTACGCTGGCTGAGGAACAAAGGCCACAGCTTCTCGGAGCATCATTCATCAACGCCGACCCTCGACGCACTTGTCAGTGGCCTCAACATGGCAGCTTACGAAAAGTTTGGCAATTCCGATGTCGAAAAAGGGAGTCCTAGAAATTCCATCACGACTGCAGATGCTGCAGAAATCACAGACGCGCAGATAGAAGCTGGTGAAAAGGAGGAGGGGAAAGTTACGTTTTACGAGTTGGAGAACAAGTCGGGGGTGGAGTATGCTGCTGACCCTGCAGGAGATCCGTTTGCCCCAAAGAGTGACTTTGAGTACGTTTTTTTCTCAAATACGGTGAAATCTGCTTAAACTTAAATCTGCGGGACCGCCAAATTTTTTGGGATTTAGCAGTTTTAAATTGAAAGGAGCTGCTCCATAGGAAGAAAAAATGTGGGATTATATTTTTGTTCAATTTAACAAGCTGTTTTCGGATAAACCGTGTTCGGTTTAGTGGAATCCACTGTAAATTTATTGGAAGGATTTTTATGATCGTCTTTGCCACATTCTTTGATGCTGCATACTCTTCATTTCTTTTGTTGTTGTTTTTCTCACACATCTCTATTGAATTTTTTATTTTTTTAAACTTGTCCTGTGGTGCTCTGTTTAGACTGTTATCTGCAATGTGAGCCATAATTCTGTAGAACTTTTATAACCTGTCTAGGTTTTCTTATAGGCTTGGAAAAATCCACAGTCAGCTTGTTGCTTTTGTTTCATAAAAAGACTTTTTCCAAGTAATTTCTCAATTTGATTTTTTAATAAGATTTTCGTAGGATAGTGGCATCGGTGGTCTAGTGGTTAGACGGACTCTCAATCATATTGCCATGGGTTCAAATCCCATCAGCCTAGATATGGCTTAACCTGTGTTTCCATGGGGAAGGCACTTTTTTAAAATCTTGAATTTTCCTTACTTCTCCTTGGTGGTAACGAGTACTCAGCTAGAAACAGGTGATATATGGTCCAAAATTATTTTGCAATTATTATTATTACTATAATTATCAATATTTTTTTTTTAATTCGTTTCTTTTCTTTTTTTTTTCCTTCCAGGAGAGTGCAGCGAGCTGTACAGCGAGTCATCGAAAACCTTTACTTCCGAGCTTTCACCGTCATATTGATTCTTCTGGACTTTATTCTCGTCATCGTAGATCTTTCACTGTACAGTTGTGCAACCAATGACCAGCCTTTGGAAATCATCTCGCACATCATCATTTGTTATTTTGTCGTTGAAGTTGTGGCTCGAATATTTTATCAAGGGTAAGTTTTATAGTTAAAGAGTTGTCAACTTGATGTTTGTATTTATTAAAACCGACTGATTTTCACTTCTGAAAAGTTGAATATTTCCACTACAATAGTTTTTGTCTTTTTAACTTTTGAAAACTGCATTTGGCCCTAAATATACTTTTTGTAGAAATTTCTGTGATCTTTTTGTGCTTATATTTTACATTGTAGGAAATTTCTGTCTTTTTTTTGTATTATAATACATTTTTGGGTGGTGCTATTATGTACCTGAAATCTGTGCCTGATATCCTTCATCATCATGTATGTTATCCAAATACAACGCTTAAATTTTTGTATACAACTTTTGTGAACAACTTGTTCATTTACAGGAAAAGCTTTCTTTACAACTGGCTGGACGTGTTGGACTTTTTCGTTGTGATGATTTCGTTCATCGTGGACGTGGTGTTTATGGCCTTGTCCGACTCAGGCTGTTCGGGGAGCAGTAGATACGCTCAGTGAGTAGACGAACGTTGTCGTTCTTTCCTCCACTTTCAGCTAATGGTGGGAAAAAATGTGGCAAGACGTGGTGGAATCAGGCGCTCGTAAATTTTTGGGTGGAGTCATTGATTTCATCTTAAAAGCTGTTCATTTGCCTTGCTTTTGGTAAAAAAAATATCAATCTATGTTGAATGGATGTCGAGATATTTGCCATTGAAAGAGATGAAGGACGCCTGGTTTCAGAGGGAAAATTTATGAGAAAATGGCTGCCAAAGTTTGATCATTTCCATAGCCTGAGAGTCCTTGGAATCTGAAAATTTACCTTTTTTGTGCCTTTAATCAATGTCTTTCAGTAAAACTCACAGACAAATAGGTTTTTGACTGAACGTAAAAGGTGTTGAGCCAAAAAAACAAAACAAAAAAGAAGAGAAGAAAATTAGAAAGCAATTGCCGAACGGCTTGAAAAACACCAGTTTCTTTGATTTGATCATTTAGACAAGTGCCTGGTTTCACCACGCTGCCGCACAAAGATTGCGTCAGATCTTTGGTGTGTGTCAGATTGTTCGTTATTTGTTGGTTAACATAAGTGTAGTATTTGTTTGTTGTCCATAAATACCAGCAATATATATATGTATATATATGTATGGTTTACAGGAAGCTGTTTTTTTTAATATCATGTCACTCCGACGCCTACCAATTCATGCATACACTGGGTCCAACTTTAAATTGCTTTTGGATTGTTGTTTAATCATTTTTTTAAAATATGTTTATAAGTTTGCATAGCCTTTAGAGTTATATGATACGTTTATAAAGTTTGCATCACCTGTTGTCTTTATTTATCATATAGCATACAGTATCACCCCTGCTGGTGGGGGGCCCCATAGTTTTACTATGGGGGAGCAAAGAATACACCTGCTGTGGTACTGCGTGTCGTAAGAGGCGACTAAAAGTGCATAGATCTGGTCGGCCGAAAAGTGCCAGTTTGCGGAGGGCCAACTACCCAACCCAGTAAAAAACAGTAAGTTACAGAAACACGAACAAACACAGCTTTCTATTTTTCGATCTTGGGAGATGGAGGAGCTTCTGTATCAGCAGGAACAATGAAGGACAGCGGACAAAGCCAAAAGAGAGATCAAGGGGAAGACCTCGTGGAACCTGGAGAAGAATCACAGAAATTGATGTACAGAAAAGTGGGAAGACATGGAATAACATCAAGAGGCTAGCCCAGGATAGAGAAAAGTGGAGGGTGCTTGTCCGTGGCCTATACCCTGGTGCAGGGTGAGAAAGGCAATGATGATGATGATATACAGTATAGATTTCCGCCACATGCATAGATAGATATAAAACTAAGCAAATCTTTGTTTCGTGTTTTTCAGACTGGTGGTTATTGGCAGAATAATCCGAATCATCCGAGTGGTGAGGATTGTTTACATCATGATTGTGCAGCATCGGCAAGTGGCCAAGGCAACCAGACAGATGGTGTCCCAGAACAAACGGCGCTACCAAAAAGACGGTTTTGACCTTGACCTCTGCTATATCACAGGTAATAAATTGGTTTCCTTCATGTTCCATTTGTACTTATTTCACTTGAACCTCCCACTGTATGCACGTCTATACCTTCTAGATGGAGAGCAAAATGCTCGCAGCTAAAGGGATTTGAAAACAACAACAAAAACAACAACCTTCTAGATGTTCTGGAGTGGTCTGTTAGTTCAGGTGGCATTATGCTGGACAATGGAGTAGATGGCCCTGGTTTGAATCCCCAAATGGGCATTGAACGCGGGTTGTTTTGGGGGAGTTTTCAAGACAACCCATGTGGCTGAGTCCTCTCAGAAACGAACATTAAATTCAGAGATTCTGTCTCGTTATTAATCTTACAGTGTTGAATGGAACATTAAACGTTTTGAATTGTCATGGTAAACTGTGTCCTTTATCGTACGGACTCGCAGTTAACTGTAACTCCACAAACTGTAGTCTTGCCTACAATCTCAACATCTTTAGTGAACTTTGTAACAGTTGACTGGTCTCTGAATATGGCATGGCATAGATATCCTGCTTGTTAATTTTGTCTTGGCTTTTCAGTTCAGAGCTGAACAATTCTTTGGGTTGTGATGTTTTGTTTTGAAATATGCGGCTTGTTCCCCCCCATTCCTGCTGGTTGGTTTTGCCAGAATGTGATCAGTTGCAACAATGTTGCCTAGCAGCTCATTTCGTTCTACCCTTTGGTTTCTGTTCTCCACAGAAAGAGTGATCGCAATGTCTTTCCCCTCCAAAGGAGTGATGGCGCTATACAGAAATCCTGTTGCGGTGAGTGAAATGGGCAGAAAGTTGAGAAAGTGATTGATAAGAGTAGGCTTCGGCACCACCCAGGCAAAAGGCTTCGGCCACCACCCAGGCAAAATTCAAAATTTCCTACCAACTGAAAATGTTTAATGTGTCCCGCGCACTCACAATGCTGTATGCAGTTGGGAGCGCAGTAAAGCACTTACCCAGAAAAATAAAATGAGAATGTGAATACATAGGCCTACTTACGAGTTGGATTTCAAGGGCTGCATACTACCCAGACGGGACTGTTATTCTCTGTTTTTCTTGAAGAACATTCATAGAGTAGCTCCCTTGATAATCTCAAGCAGACATCTGTTCCTTATAGCGTCATTGTCTTGGTATTACTAAATAATCCCAGCTATGACTTTGGCTTAATCAAGTTACTTGAAGTTTTATGTGTTCATTCATGTACAGTTTTGACATATTTCACTAACTGTTAGCTTCACTCACTCGGCTCAATGTAGTCTGGAACCAGATTTGTGCGGATGACGGAAGAGTTTTTCTGATATAATGCTTCTTGTCGTAAACAGTTAAGAAAAGGTTGGGGGGGTTTTTTCAGTGTATGTCTTCCAGGGTTGAAATAGAGTTGTATGTTCAACTAGAGTTGTTTCATTTTATTTTTCATGTTGAAATACTTACTTTTTCATTTTCTTTTGCTGATAGGAAGTTGCTCGATTCTTCAACACCAAGCACGGGGGACATTACAGAATCTACAACTTGTGTAGTAAGTATCACTGCTCTCAGTCGAGAACTTTCTCTTTGTCATATAGTTGGTTGAGCTGGGGGTTTTTTGTTTCTGTGAAATATTTTCTCTTGTGTGAATGATCATGTGATTGGTGTAAAGTGCTCAGAGCTTATACTTGTATGGGATAGAGCGCTATAGAAATGCAATCTATTATCATATTATTATTATTATTATTATTATATATATCATATGTGTTTCCAGAAGTAAATTTCTTTCTTCCTCTTCCAAACAATTGTGTCCGGGAAATTCAGGGTGTCTCAGTTTCATGAAATGTTTATCCAGTCATCGTTGCTGTAACGACCACCTGTCTGAGACAATTACTTGTACAAATAACCACTTCTCACTTCCCCCCTCATGTTTTTTCCACATCATAGTGAAGCTGTCCAAGATGGCCACCCTTCTGAGACAACTATTCTTTTCCCTTAACCACGGGTCACTATTGTGGACAATTTCTGCTTCATGTGTATCTATTATCTATTTGTGGTGGCCGAATGTTGCTATTCAAAAAGCTTTTTAATGGCTGCATCGATCGACATGCGGTTTTCGCCAAAAAATTCTTTAAAATATTCTCCATAGCATGACGCCCTTGGTTTTTTCAGTTTTGAGACAGCTTTGCTGCAAAAAACTAAATTTGTTTATTTCGCCGATCGCTTTTGTAGGCCGACACTTCTGTCTCTGTAATTTTAGAAAATCCGGAAGTGATATTTCGCGAGGCGCATTTTGTTTTGAGAGTATTGATCTAGACCTTTAATTTTTTGCATCTCTCAAGATTTATTGCCCCATTCCAGTAGAGTGTAAATATAGTATGCCAATGACTTTTAATTGATATTAAAGCACCAATCATTCCTTTCATCGAAATGGGGCCCAGCTAGTATATATATGAATATAGATAGAATACGTAACCTGCTTTGTTCTGTCATCTCATCAAGGGGTTCACCATAAGCCCAGTTGATGTCATGCAAGGCTGTTATGTGGTTGGCCCTGATTCTAGTCCCCAGTACGACTTTCTTGCACTTGAGTTGTTGTTGTTGTTGTTTGTTTTGTTTGTATTTTTTGGGGGGATGGGGGATGGTTCAAGACTCTCCACTAACTTGCCTGGATCTCTTATTGCTTGTCCGATCTGAGATGAAGGTTAAATCCTGGGGTCTATCTCTGGGAGAATCTTAGTCATGAAAAGGGTGTTAAACCTGTATTCAATCTCCTGCTACCAAAATATCATTTTCTCAAGTGTTTGGTATGGTATTAATTTCATGAGAAATTCTGCAGTTCTGATATAATGGTCGTATTCTATAGTCGTAACTTATTGTTGTTTATTGTTTTTCTTTGTCCAGTTTGTGACTAGTCCAGAGAGTATCCTGATAAAAGTTTTTTTGATACAAAAATTGTGAGTTTGGCCAGTTGATGTTGATGTTAACTCAGAAGGGCTCAAATTCTA
This sequence comes from Aplysia californica, assembly GCF_000002075.1. Lineage (NCBI taxonomy): Eukaryota > Metazoa > Mollusca > Gastropoda > Aplysiida > Aplysiidae > Aplysia > Aplysia californica. Next base: position 654,947 of record NW_004797713.1, on the reverse strand, counting down.
GCGATAGAACTTTCAGTCAGTTAAAACAGAGTTGAGTGACTTATGTTTTATAATTAAGTATTTGAGCAGGATTGTGCGCTGTACGAATGCTTATTATTATTATTAGTATTATTATTATTATTATTATTATTATTACGATTATTATTATTATTATTATAATGAAGTCTTTCCCATCCTCAGGTGAAAGAGACTACAACGAAACTCTCTTCTTCAACAATGTCGAGAGAGTTTACATTGACGATCATAACGTGCCTAAGCTTAGGTGAATAATTTTCTTTGATTTAACACTTTGCCAGCATATTTTGGGGGAAGTCCAAAGGAACTGGGTGGTAAACATCGCCAAACATCTCCAAACATCTCCAAACATCTCCAAACATCTCCAAACATCTCCAAACATCTCCAGACATCTCCAGACATCTCCAAACATCTCCAAACATCTCCAAACATCTCCAAACATCTCCAAACATCTCCAAACATCTCCAGTGGGCGAGAGGAGGCGGCACAGTGTTAAACATACTCTAGTAGTGTTTTATTTCTTCATGTGGCAGGTTTCCCCTTTGCGCTAGAGGAACTGTTCTTATGTTTGGCTGGTTTGTAAAAGGAATAGTTTACATTTTATTTCGTTTAAGTGCCTTTTTTTTTCTGTGACTACATCACCCACTGAAAGATTTTCTAGCATTACTATTTTCTAGAAGTGTAATAAGCTTATTTTCCGTTCCAATTTTCTTTCTTTTTTTTTTTTAAATATGTAATAAGCTTTCTTAATTTCACTGCACTGATTAGCTATGTTTAAGTGTATTCCATCATTATGTTACTATTTCCATGTGGGTTAATATGTATCATGACGAGGTGGAATCAGGCTCTCATTGATTTCTTAAAGGATGAAAAAAATATCCATTTATTTTGGATTCAAGTCGAGATATTTGTGAGTAAAGGAGGTGATGGTCACTTGGTTTCAGAGGTAAACTTAGCGAGAAAATGGCCGCCAAAGATTAGTTATTTTCTTATCTTGAGAGTCTGTGGAAACCGAAAATCTACATTTTTGTGCCTTTAGTCAACCATTTTCCAGTAAAATCCGCATCGAAACGTGTTCTTTAATGGGTATGAAACAGAAAATAACGAAAATTCTGTAAAAGTTCACAAACTGCGGAAAAAAGCCAGTTTCTTCACTTTGATTAATTTGACGAAAGCCTGATTTCACCACGCTGCCTCACATATAATATTATCTAATCTTGTCTTATCTTTGTTGCTGTTTCAGGGAAATGCTTGAGTTCACGGCAAACGC
>NW_004797713.1:636162-648662 GCF_000002075.1 Aplysia californica | reverse complement strand
CTTCTTGCTTCAATTGCAAAAATCTCGACTTCTATTCAAGATAGATGGGTACTTTTTTCACCAAAAGCAAAGTAAATGAGCAAGCTTTAAAAAGGTATTCATAACTTCACATGCCTAAAAATTGAGGAGCTCCTGATTCCTCTGCGTCATGGCACAAATGTCTACAGGAGAATACCCAGCTGTGTCGGACAAGACACTATGTAAAGTTCCTGAATGGATGTACTGGAAACCAAATGAAATATAAAATTTTCACAACTGAGGTCGCTTTCCTATCCTCGCATAAAAGTCTTCACTAAAACAAGGCCTTAGAAAAATGCTTATTTGAGTCAACGGCATTTTCTAAATTATAATTTATTGTAGATATGGTGTAGATATCTGATGATAATCTCATACCCCCTGTTTACTTTTCCCTGTGAGAGAAGAATAAAGTACTAAGTCAAATCATACTTTCTTTTTTTTTTCATTTAGTTAATTCATTGTAAGTCACATTGCTTTCTCATTCTTTTCATTCAGTTAGTTATTATTTCCTATATTTTAGTACCTTAAAATCCTTATCCACAGTTATTAATTGTTATTATTCCTAAATTGCTGTGACTTTTGCACGTTGTATTTGCAGGTTTTAAAATACACGGACGACGACAGCATTGTCCTCAACTTACAGAACTGTCCCAACATCCAGGGAGACATCAAGATCATGTTCAAGACGGAAAGTGTAAGTAGATTAGCCTGCACACATTTTTTTTTAAAACCCTGTCGAAGTACAGTGCAAACTCTCGATAGCGACATCGTCGGGACAAGAAAAAAATGTCGTTACAGAGAGTTGTCACAGGAAACATGGAGGAGATGCGTGGAAAGGGACATGAGAGAAATGAAGCTCACTTGGAACGAGCTTGGAAGGATGGCTCAGGACAGAGATAAATGGAAGGAGCTTGTATGTGGCCTATACCCTGCCAGGGGTGAAAGGCATTGATGATGATGATGATGATGATAGAGAGTTGTCATTATAGAGAGGCAACCAAAAATATTACAAATGATATACATTGTATAAGGAAAATATTGGGACTTGGCACCATGTCGTTATACAGAGGATGTCGTTATATCGAAGGTCGTTATAGAGAGGCTGCTCTGTATATTTTGTTTGTTTGTTTGATAAAGAGAAGTACATCCATACAATAATGATCAAACAGTACTGCGAAAAAGTGACACAGATAGACAGAAAGTACTGAGGAAATAAGGGAAAAAAATGACACAGATAGACAGAAAGTACTGAGGAAATAAAGGAAAAAAGTGAGACAGATAGACAGAAAGTACTGAGGAAATAAAGGAAAAAAGTGAGACAGATAGACAGAAAGTACTGAGGAAATAAAGGAAAAAAATGACACAGATAGACAGAAAGTACTGAGGAAATAAAGGAAAAAAGTGACACAGATAGACAGAAAGTACTGAGGGAAAGAAAAGAAGTGAAGTGTACCAGTAGCGGCCTCCAACTACTTGCTCTAACTCTAAGTATCACGCCAAAGTCCAGTAGTTATGTATCCCTCAACAGTGTGTCATGATAGAAGTAATAATATATATAATATTTGCCTATTTCACTTTCATGATGTATTATATAGTTAATAAAGAGTCCGTCGTGACTTCTTTTCTCTCAAAAATAACTTTGTGTGCCTGCGTGATCTTTTGTCTTTTGCAGAAAAAGATTCCAATTGGATACGACAAGTGCCCGTTCTATTTCTGGTTCTACACGTCGTTCATTGAGGACCACTGGTAAGCGGATTGGATTGGGTGTGGGGGGGCTGGTTACTCAAAAAAAAAAAAAGGAGACAATATCGATTGTGTTTGAGTTTTCTTTGTGGGCCTATTCCTATCCCACAAAAGTAAGTTCTTTTATGTTCATATGAAGAGGGGTGGGGTGGGGGGGGTGTATTTTAGTATTTTTAATTTTTAAGACGAATTAACTATAATCCTTTCTGAGCATGTGCTATATTTGAGAGAATTTTCTTTTCAAGAATAAAGTACTGAAGTGCGTAACTGACGTGGGGGTTTTGCCATTTTCGATTAATCAATTTAAAACAAAGTTGAAGACAAAGTTTTTCAGAAAAATATATTTTCATGGAACTCTTTATCTGAAATATCTTTCAGTTTTGTTTGTTTGTTTGTTTTTTAAAAATTTATGCATGTTGTAGTGGTACTGAGCTTAAAAGCTTTTGTGTGTGTCTGTGTGTGAGTGTGTGTTTTGTAAGCGCCACCGAGCACTTTTTGTGGATTCTGGCGCGTTATAAATTCATTTATTATTATTATTATTATTATTATTATTATTTTCTTCAGCCTGGTGATCCCTCGAGAGGAGCTGGACAACCCTCACAAGAAGAAGACCCACCACGTGTTCCAGGAGCACTTCGCCGTGGAGCTGCGCTTCGAGGACGTTCCCGAGTTATGACGTTCCGATCCTCACCTATAAACGGCCTGTGTAGATGCAGAATCTTCTTTACGTATTTATTTATTCAACTTTTTCATGAGATAATTTTAGTTATTGACTCCCTTTTTTTTCTTCAATTTTTCCCCTTTTTGTAGTGTCAACTTTTGACTTTGTGCACAGATAGGCGTGATAAGTATCGGTCGGTACAAGATTGCTGGACTTACATTTTGAAAGTTGTAAGTTCAGTTCCTTGCGTTGCTAAGTAGGACATTTTATCCTTTTGAAATTAAAACGTTTTATCATCATGAAGGTAAAACATTTTATCCTCTAGAAGGTAGAACATTTTATCCTCTAGAAGGTAGAACATTTTATCCTCTTGAAGGTAGAACATTTTATCCTGTGGAATGTACTTATAAAATGTTTCATCCTTTTAAACATAGAACGTTATATCTTCTTGAAGGGTATTTGACTCTTTTTCCCTCTCTATACTCAGGTACAAGTGAGTACTTGGCAATCGTCAGTGATGCAATGTATTTGTCAGAGGTAACAGTTCACTCGTAAGAGGCTTCAACGTCATTGACCCAAATTCTATTTGCAAGTGGGGAAATGTTTATTGAGTATCTCAGTCTTTCTGCTGGGATGTTTGTATCCCTCCTCCTCTCAGCCTGGGTTGGTCCTGACAGGCAGGGTCAGAAGCCCGCCTCCCCAATGATCTAAATTGTTACAATTGTATCAATGGGGGTGTAAAAACACTTATGTGAACAAAGACCCAACTCTCTGAAGTTTGAAGTCATCAAAAGACAGGAAGCCCTTCTAAGCCGCAAGCGTTCTCCTTACTAAAAAAATTACTTTAATTTGTCAAATGAATCATTGAGTCATTCGAGTCACAAATGCTCAACTGTGGGAAAGAACAAACCAAAGGCCAGTAAAGGAAGACATACAGGAGAAGAAATGGAAATGGATTGGACACACCCTGAGGAGACCCCCGACAAGCATCATCAGACAGGCTTTGATGTGGAATCCACAAGGAAAACGTAAGAAAGGAAGACCAAAGATGACATGGAGGCGAGCAGTACAAGCGGAAATGGAAAAGGCGGGGACATCATGGAAACAGATAGAAAAGGATGCACAGGACAGGCTTCTCTGGAGAAATGTTGTTGATGGCCTATGCTCTACTAGGAGTTAAAAAGGGCAAGACAGAGAGAGAAAAGAGATCCTTGAGTCATGAATGAGCCAAGATTTGACTGCGTGAGCAGCAGTGACTGAACAAGGTTCATCCATCTCTTGGTCACAATCTGTTTCCTACAAGTTCTCAAGCTTTTAATATATATATATATATATATATATATATATATATATATATATATATATATATATATATATATATATATATTATATATATCTTCCTTGTTGTTTTAGTAAACATCATACTCTCAAGTGTCAAGAACCAGATCACTTGGGCAAAATGCATGGCCTTTTCAGAAACCTTGATTTTTTTTTGGAGTTTATTACTCATTTTAAGTAATACTATGTTCGTCACATTCCATTTTTAGGTAGCATTCCATCCGTTGTGTCGTAACATTTATTATTTTTTGTCGTGCCAGACATTTTGCGGTCTGTGCAGGTGTCTGGTTGTTTCCAGTAAAGTTCGATGACATGGGTAAAGTGTAAAGAGTTACAGTATTTCCAGTTGCCCGTTTAATCACTTTTTAAATATATATATATTTTCAGTTCTCATGTTTGCCAAATTCCCATGGTATGCACACATTCCACTCTCTGTAGGATAAAAGAAACGATTTGTAAATCTTTACTTTATGAAATCAAAACAAAATTCCTGGGGATAAATATATGTGGCCAGCTGAGTTAAAAAATTATATTTATTTTAAATGAATTGCAGTTTCTTAATCTGTGGAAATGTTCTAGAAATATTTTGTCAAAATTCTAATTCTACTTTTTGAAAAGATCCAGAAAATTCAGAATGTATAAAGAACGTTGCTTTCTTGGCTTGGTACATTTGAACTGCTTGTGGGTGAGAGATCATATATATATATATACAAAACCGTAACCATACATACATATATATATATATATATATATATATATATATATATATATGTATATATATATATGTACGCGGTTACAGGTGACCCAACCTCTGAAAGGCTCGGGCTTGTGACGCAAACGATGCAGTTATTTACTGGCAGTGATTTAAAAAGTACAAAACTTGTCCTGTACAACAGATCTTTATAAAAGAAGACTCCACTGAAAAAACGGGCATAGTCACTTACTGGAAATTACGAGGGTGTCAATTTTAAAAGCTTGTGGACTCATAACTTCATATTTGTTTGATTGGTGGTTTATTTTATATGTATGTTGGATGGTAAATCTAAAAGCAATAATCGACCAACAGCTCAACAGAAATACAGTTATGAGTCAACAAGCGTTCAAAATTGGTACCCTCGCGATTTTCTGTTTGTGACTATGCCCGTTTTTTCAGTGGACTCCTCAAATGTATTCTTCAGAGACCTAGCTCAATCGTTCTGTTTGAATGAGAACATGACAGGATACTTAGAATGAGAACATGACAGAATACTTAGAATGAGAACATTACAGGATACTTAGAATGAGAACATCACAGAATACTTAGAATGAGAACATCACAGGATACTTAGAATGAGAACGTCACAGTCACAGAATACTTAGAATGAGAACATCACAGGATACTTAGAATGAGAACGTCACAGAATACTTAGAATGAGAACATTACAGAATACTTAGAATGAGAACATTACAGAATACTTAGAATGAGAACATTACAGAATACTCAGAACATCTGGTTCTATTGTTTGTCTCATGCGCTGTATATTGCCGTCAATATTGCAGAAGTTTTACAATTGCCGGGGTTTTTCTTTCTTTTACTTATTTTTTTCTATGAAGCAGACGACAAGACCATCAGGCTGTTTGCATGTCACCGCCCATCACCCTCAGTATGTTGAGTTGTAATGCTGCAGAATAAATTACCTTCTGAATTGCACCCGCAGCAAAGTTTGAATGACTGTTATGTTTATTGGTTTTTAACCATGTTTTGAAAAAGTCTAGCTAAAATTGTTGAGCCACCCTCTTTTTTAACACTGCTTTCAATGTGAAATGTTTGAAAAATGAAATATTTGGACAGCAGCTGTATCAGTTTCACACATTTTGCTCGCAGATATATTACCTGTATGGGTTGGGTTTTTTTGTGCAATATCTGTGTTTGATGTAGATCTATTCACGTCAGTGTGCTGCCATTATTGCGGCTAGCAGGGTTGATAGGGCTGTCCCCGTCGTTTTATGCAAGAAAAATTATGAAATTATGCAAACTGAGCCCAAAAATGTGAAATGATGCGATTCTGTTAAATTTTAACCAAGAATGATACAGGAAAATAATCAAAACTTATGCATGCAAAAAATGATCAAATTTTGCTAAATTATGCGGGGTGCATAAAACCACGGGGACAGACAGATAGGAGTCGATAAACCTATACTGCCGTTATTTAGAGGCATAAGTTGTGGTATGACGTGCAGATGTCGTTATAAAACATAGCACAGGCCGGCATTGTTGAATAAGAGACTCTCAGAACTGTGTTGAAATTTTATTGATGGGATCAAACTTTCCAAAAATGAAAATTCGTTCAAAGTAAAAGTGTCTCATGACAAGCTCTCTGCACTTTGAACTCTAGTTGCTGTACCTATATATATATATATATATATATATAGGTTGTGTCTTCTAAGTTGGAAGTGAGGTTAAGAAGCTGGAAATATAGCTTGAACTTTTGGAGAAGACTTTCCTTCATATGACCTTATGCAGTTGAGAGCGCAGTAAAAACTCTACTAAAACTTTTTTAGAAAGTCTTTCCTTTTGCGGTAATGAGAATAAAAACAGATCAAATCAGTAACTTCATCATATTGTGCCAAGCACAGATACTAAGAGAACTTAAGGTAAGCTGCTTGTCTTTGTCAAAGACTGTCTCTGTAACACGGGGGTCACTGCCGTCACTCGTACTCAAGAATAATCACTCAAAAATGGGACCATTCTCCTTGGGTAAGGGTTTTTGGGGGGTTTTTTGTTTTATTTTTGGTTGTGTTTTGTTTAATTTTATTCCATCTGCTTCCATTTAGATGTCTTCCTTTGATAAAAGTAAGTTGGAACGGTCCTGTGTTATTGGTGTTCCCAGGTCAGAAAGGTCTGGCTGTGCACAGTCATTGGTCGGTCCACTGGTCGGAGCCAGCAATTCATCGCCATTCATAATGTGTGTGTGTGTGTGTGTGTGCATTTGTGTATGTGTGTGTGTGTGTGTGCTCTGGAACGTTTTGTAAAAAAAATGTGAAGCTTGCTGACAAAATGAGTTACTTCTCAGATTTGCTAAAAATTAAACAGCACCTGGACACGGATGGCTGGTGCCTCTATAAATAACTTTTTGTTACTTCTCGGATTCAAGCCTCAAGGAAATAGATACCTCACACTCATAGGTAGAGTATTTACAATTTATAAGTATGAAATAATAAAAGACAGTTTGTAGTTTAAGAATATGGCATCGATAAAAAGTCTAAAAATTTGACCCTTATGTCGGATTTTGGCCAATATCTCCATTTGTGGATTGCGAGAAGTAACTAATTTTGTCAACACACCTCACTGTTATAATTGGTTTTGTAGCACCACATAATGTTGTGTGACGTTCTTTTGCCTCTTGCTGAGGAAAATTGTCTACGTCATTTACGATTGTCATGTTGTTTTCCCTCCTCTCCTCTAGCATGGCCAGTTTTTGCTACTCAAATGCCAGCAAAGATTCTCCAATAGTGGAGTATCTTTGGATACTCCAAGTATCTTTGGATACTCCAAGTATTTTTGATGCCAGCACAGTTTATTTTTACCATTGCTCATTATTTGTTGAGTTTTATAGGTCTAGGTAGAAAATAACTGTTACGTTAAGGGATCAAAATGAAAACCCAGAATTGCTTATTTTCTTCAGATTTGTTTGTGGTTGTTTTGGGGTTTTATTTTACATAGAGGCTCTTTTTCTTTTTCTTTCTCCAATGTTTTATTTTACATAGAGGCTCTTTTTCTTTTTCTTTCTCCAATGTTTTATTTTACATAGAGGCTCTTTTTCTTTTTCTTTCTCCAATGTTTTATTTTACATAGAGGCTCTTTTTCTTTTTCTTTCTCCAATGTTTTATTTTACATAGAGGCTCTTTTTCTTTTTCTTTCTCCAATGTTTTATTTTACATAGAGGCTCTTTTTCTTTTTCTTTCTCCAATGTTTTATTTTACATAGAGGCTCTTTTTCTTTTTCTTTCTCCAATGTTTTATTTTACATAGAGACTCTTTTTCTTTTTCGTTCTCCTATTTTTTATTTTATATAAGAGGCTCTTTTTCTTTTTCGTTCTCCAATGCTCTTAATGGTTCATAATATTGAGTAGCTACATTTACCTTACTGTAAGAGAATTGTAGACAATTTCTGGCACTTTTATCACTTGTCCTCACTGTAGTCATTATAGTTTGTTCCACAATGTAGCTCAAGTTATCCAAGACTTCTGGATGACACACAAATTTGTATTCAAGATAATGAGATATGATGATGAAGTAATTGCTATTTCACTTGAACGTTTTTTACTTTGCTTGCAAAACTTTGCTTGGAAAGATGTTGTTTAATGTGCAATACGAATTTTACATGAAAGCACAGTTGAAAGAGAGGTGCTTTTTTTCATTGTTATTAATTAATCTTTCTAAGGCATTTGCATCTCAACACATCGAAGAAACATGTTTTTGAGTTTTATGATGATAAACTCTATCATATGCACTGAAGCATACAAACCCTCTTTGACTTCTTACCTACTTAACTCATGGACCAGAGTAACTGATCAAGTGCACAAAACGAGCGTTATGTCGCTCTTGTGATAAAACAAGCTAACCCACAGAATATCTTTTTTCTTTCCTTTAATTTGACAATTTGAAAAAGTCGATTATTCTTTGCATATATTATAAGTTCAGTCAAAGACGGGTCTAAATTTAGACTAGAAATGTTCTTTAAAAGGTCAGAAATAAAGTTGAAAAACCTATTTGCCGCCAGGTTATTGCATGATGAAATAATAATGATAGATAAAAATAGATAGCATTTGTATAGCACAAATCCCCGCTCAACAGCAGTCTCTATTCGCTTCACAATCTATGCTATTACCCCAGCAGACCTGAGAGTATACTGAAACAAACTCAACTTCCTGGGAAGCATACAGTGCAAGCGGCCATTTATAGGCGCTAAAATACTAACATACTGACAAGATCTTTCGCTGTCTATGGCCGGGAACCCATTTCCATCTGGGTGAAGTGAGGAAAATTCATATAAAGTGCCTTTCCCAAGGACACAACGTCGGGCCCGCGGCTCGAACCCCGACCTCGCAACCTCACGATTACGAGTCCGATAGCCTAACCACTAGGCCACCGACGCCACAAGTTTTTTTGTTTGTCCTGTAAAATTTATTCCGCAAAGGTTAGCCGGTCTTATCATGAGGGCGAAAATAATGTTTTCTTTGTGTCTTTACAACTTTCCTATAGCTATACATATATGAGAATGTGACTGTGCTTGAATTCTCTACGTGTTCTGTATACTGTGTGTTGAGATATATACACTGCAAGGCTACTGTGTTGCCATGGAAACTGTTTTCTACTTCTTCAAATTTCATGTTAAATGAAAGAGAATCGACAAATGAAGGGGGGGGGTGAAAAGAGATGTGAGAGATAGTGTGCTTTTGATACTTTTAATAACGAATATCTGATTGTGTGACTTTGAATATGTTTGGATTGTTTTCAATACTCAAAGCTGGAGTGAAAGAATGTGTAACAGAAGACTAATATATGTGATACGACGTGGTGGAATCTGGCGCTCGTCAATTTGTGAGCATATGGAGTTATTGGTATAATCTTAAAGGTTGCTTTCGATGGAAAAAAATATCAATTTCTCTTGAATAGAAGTCGAGACATTTGCGATTGAAGGAGGTGGGCTCACCTGGTTTCAGAAGCAAAATCAGTGAGAAAATGTCTGCTAAAGTTTGGTGACTTCCATAGCTTAAGAGTCCTTGGAAACTGCAAATTTACATTTTGTGTTCCTTTGATCAAAGTTTTTCCATAAAATCTACATATAAAAATCTATTTGAATGGACATACAAGGTGTTGAGCCAAAAACCAAAAATTAGAGAAAAAAATTTCCAAACTGACTGAAATATGCCAATGTCTCTGATTTCCTTATTTTGACGAGCGCCTGATTTCACCACGATGCCACACATAATATTGTACTTTTCTTTTTATGTCTCTTTGGACTGCAACAAATTAAGTCGCGATGAAGAACTGAATACAGTTATCAGATACATGGGGGGGGAGGGGGGCGGGGGGACTGGGCCAGTGTCAATGTAAATAGGTAGGCCTACATTGTGTTGAACTTTCAGTTTGTGCATTTCACCATAGTCATGTCGGTACAAAATATTGCTTCCTTTTATTGTAAGAATAATTGCCAATATCCAGGACTGTCGTTTTTCTTTGACGTCAATAGATACATTTTTCAAGTGCTGTCATTCTTTCTTTTATTCTTGAAACATTTCAGGGGCCAAAATCTGTGGAAATTGTGATTACATCATCAAAGACATGTGTGAAACATATATATATATACTAGCAGTTGCTGGCATCTGCCTTAGATTTCATAGTTGGATCACTTTGTCATGAAAACAAAATAATGATTACTTATTTAATTACCTGCTGCAGTTTTGTTGTTTTATCTTTGCTGACCAGCATGAAACTGAAACAGTCTTTTGATAATTAGAGAAAGGAATGACATGTCCTAGTGTTCTGTGGCAATGACTTTATATCTGTCCTCAACCACTCGAGTGGCGTTGGTAGCCTAGTGATAGTAGTTAGGCTACCGGACCCTAGGTTGCGGATTTGTGGGTTGGAGCGTCAATTCAATCCAACATTGTGTCCCTGGGGAAGGAACTTTACACAAATTTTCCCATTTGGCTCTGTCTTTTCGCTGATGGACGTTAAATTCTGAGGTTCTGCCTTTTAAATAACCTAGCAGTGTTGTAAAGGGAATTAAGTTTATCTATTCAATTTCAAAATTTCGATGGGTATTCCTCAAAAAACTGTCTAGGTTACAAAACATCGGATCCTCTTCCTTTTCAACGGTTTTAATCAGAGCTCAAAGTTGAGATACTGTACAAATTATTGGAATGAATATCACACATATTATAATGAAGCAATGTTGGATTCATTGGTCCTCCAGTTAAAGAAATTGGGCGTGTGATAAACTGCTTGAGCTAACGTTTAGTTGTTCTGGTGATCTTTTAGACAATCATGTTACATATGACTCTTTCTGGAGCCCTATGGTGTACAAGAAAAAGTGCTTATGGCTCATGGGCTTGGTTGGTTTTTTTAAATTCTTGTCTGTTCCAATAAGTATTTGTGAAGCGTGCTGACAAAATGAGTTACTTCTCGGATTCAAGCCTTATTTATGGAAACAGTACATCATGCTTATATATGTATAGGGGGAGTTTTTACAATTTATAAGTCAGTATGAAATAATAAAAGGCATGTTATACTTAAAGAATATGGCACGAATAGAAAATCTACAAATTTGACCCTTGTGTCTATTTTTGGCCAATGTCTCCATTTGTGGATTGCGAGAAGTAACTCATTTTGTCAGCACACCTCACAAATGTTACTTAATCTTTTTGTCAGTTCCAATAAATGTTTATTATATATATATAATTCACTCATGAAGACTGGAAATTTTCCCCAGATATTAAGTAGGCGAATATCAGTCATAAGTGTTGATTGTAAACTCTGAACTCTGATACTTTTTTCAATGCATTTTTTAAAGCTTTGAATATTTTTGGTGATAATAATAGTTCTTTTCACTGTTATCATCATTTTTATTATTATTATCATTGTTGTTTTCATTATGAGTATCATTAGCACATCATTATTATCATTATGCCTATAATTAATACTTTTTGGGTACTTATTTAGTATCTGTCAAGGGGTAAAAAAAGCTGACAATCTAAGAGTCTAAAAAGAGAATGATTAGATTTGGGATTGGTGAGATGGGTGGGGAGGGGTATTTTTGTGATTTGTTTGACAGAGAGAGAGGTATAGGGGACAATACAATGTTGATAACATCAGTTGTACTTTTGCTGAAGATCTTATGTGGGAACTGATGAAAGGACAGACCGGCATCTGTGCTGTAGTGTAGCATGCAACAGACCTAAGTTCGATTCCTGATTGGGGAGAATTTTTTAGTTTCTCTGTCTGTCTGCTTGGATGTTGCATTATATCCCTCTCAGCAGGGTGGAAGCCTATACCTCCTAAATTATCTAAACTGTGTCGGTAAGGGCATTAAAAGCCTACATTAAATAATAGAAAGAACATCAGACTACTTTTATGATCATCATCAGCATCGTCAGCCTGCCCGCCATCTTTATCATCGCGTCAAGTCCGGACGTGTATTTCCATTCTGTGTGTTCCTCTACCCCCTACCCCCATCCCTACATTCTATTTCCTTTCTTAAGATGTATTTTTAAGCATTGTTTTTTCCTTATACAAAGGCCTTCAATTCAACGAATGAATGATTTGATATGTGATGAATAAAAAAGTAGATGTTTTTTTTATTCCTGGGAAACGTACATTTCTCTCACAGCCTTGCATTTAACAGGCGACACTTATTACAAAGAACAAATATGTATTTGTGTAAAGATTTTTTATCTTTTTTATTACTTTTTTTATATTTTTTGTTTGTTGCTTTATTGGATATTCTTGTTCCTGTGGGTTTTTGGGGGTTGTTTTTTTTTTTTAGTAGGGTCGGTGGTGTTTTTGGTTCTCTTGTTCTTTCCTTGTGATCTTAAACATTACGTTTTTTCTTCTCTTTCGTATTTTTGTTTTTGATAGTTTTTTATTCTCAAATCAGTGGGTGGTTGGAGGAAGGTGCCACTGGTTGGTTCTACTTCATTCATCTTTTTCCCGTTGTTGTTTATGTCTGTCTGTCTGTCTGTCTTACCCCCTCGCC
>NW_004797713.1:608350-633215 GCF_000002075.1 Aplysia californica | reverse complement strand
TCTCCGCCTCAGAGCACTTCGCGTAAGAGCCCGGTCAGAATAAGAACCCGCTTTCATCGTGTTACGGATTTTTTCTCTCTATATAGTTATAATTATTATAATTTGTAGGCCGAAAACCCCGCTCTGAAAACAGACACAGGCCTACAAAAAGACGAATTGAGCCAAGAGCACTCTGTAATGTTGTAGCTGATAATTTCGTGGGGTTAATCTTTAACGGGAGAGAAAAGGAAAGAAAGACGGGCTGGGGTGAAAGAGTGAAAGTAGAGGGGTCGAAGTGGAAGCACACTTAATTACAGAGAGACAAGGGGGGGGAAGTAGTAAAGAAACAGAAGGGAACGTGTGTTGAAAGGATTAAGGAAGAAGATATGGAACGAAATTTCGAATCTTGAAAAGGAAAAGGGAAAACGGAAATCCAGCAATACATATATATATAACAAGGGAGAAACCAGTGGACAATGAGTAGAGAAGGACAAGAAGTCAGGTTGGGTAGAAGAGAACAAATAGAAGACACGATGATCAAGGAAGACAGCAAAAAGGAAAGTTACAGGAAATAAAAACGACATATCATATAATGGCTAGAGGTAAAAATAATAGAAGGAGTAAAAGAAGACGAAAACAAGAAGAAGGGTAGGGGTACAAAACCACAGAAAGAAAGAAAACAGTTTATGAAGTTCAAAATTCCTGGAAGATAAAGAATTTAGTATAATCCCCCAGGCAACGGGTAACTCCTCGGCGACTGCTTAAAAACATGGATTGTTTTACGTGTTTGACCCGCGACCTATGTGGCGAGGAGTTGGCTGCTAGATCTACTGCTGTGCAAGTTGGAATTGTAAGTTCTTTGATGAAATTGTGCATCTGTTTCTAGATCTAGATCTAGAATCTAAGTCTTGTGACGGTAAGGGAAGTAGGTTTGCAATATAATGATGACTGATGATTTCAAGTGTTTGTTAACGCCAGATAGATCTAGTATAGCAGTGAGGGCATACATTACAACAACGAGAGATAGATAGTGGATAGAGGGGGGAGGGCAGAGAAACATAGCCTACCCTATAGGATAGGCCTATAGACAAAATCATTATTTATTATATAATCTAGCCTAAACCATGCAACAGGCGATTACAAACAAGAGAAAGTTATGGGGAAAAGTAAAATAAAAGGCAAAGCAAGTTGATGCCTCTTGGCATGGACTTAAATTTAAACTGTAACATGTTATTTTATATTATGATCTAGATCTAGATCTAGATCTAGATTTTCTAGATCTAGATCTAGAATCTAGATCTAGGCCTAGATCTGGAATCTAGATCTAGATCTGGGGCCCCTTGCCAAGGCTTGCATCCAAGCACTTCTGGCAGCCACATAATATCTGGTATCGAAGGTACTGGTGCTAAGTAGTGCTGGGCGGGAATCGATTCGTCGATGCATCAATACCCGATACCTTCTTGGTATCGGAATCGAATCGATACCTTCGAAAAGGATCGATACATGAGGACTAATTATTCCCAGGCAATTCACTGATCCAAGGGATGATACTTTTGTTGTTTTCAAGTCCTATCGAAACATCAGGTTCAAAAAAGAAACGCGCTCTTTGCCTATAAATCAACATGGCATCAAGAAAGACTAGTATTGTGAGAGAACATTTTGAGAAGGAAAATCCTTCACAGGTTAAGTGTTTATTAGGCAAAAAAACATTTGCATTCTCTGGTTAATGTGTTGATTTTGGGTGCCTGGTGTGATGAAGCCCAAGTGGGACTCTCAATATATTAAAAACGATCAGGAAACGATGCAGTTTTGGGACACCTGAATAGACATAAGGGTCTTGAACATCTAGAAATCTAGCTGTCACTGGCAAAATTGAGGGTAAGCGAGGCAGGGGTAGGCCCAGAACAACATACTTAAGGAACCTAAACAAATGGGTAACAGGGAACGATCAGGGAAACGTAGCTTTTTTGAGAGCATCCGAGCAAAGGAATTAATGGAAAACCATGATCCCCGATGTCTGTTGCAGATCTGGCACTGGATGATGATGGTGTGTGTATTGGTAAAGCCTACTAGGTATCAGTATCGGAATCGAATCGATTCCTTGAAAAAGTATCGGGTATCGCATCGATTCCTAAATAGTGGTATCGTCCCAGCACTAGTGCTAAGGTTCTGATCTATTTTTCTGACTAGACTCTAGAGTATTTTCCGTTTTGGTAGGAACTAGATCTAATTTTGAATTTTGCCTGGGTGGTGGCCGAAGCCTAGGCTATTCTTATTGATTTTTGGACCACCAAGGAATCTTTCACACGTGTGTACAAGTACTTGCACATACATAGGACTTTCGATATTTACTTCCCGTGTATGCGAGAAGGCTAGGTGTTAGATTTTACCTCCCGTAAGCCCTCAGAGCTGAAATCAGGAGTGTGGCTGAAAGACAGTCAGTAAGAAAGAGCCAGTAGGCTGAGTAGGCCTTCATTCAATAATTATATAGTTTTATAGCAACTGTGAGACAGTCAGGAATAACAGAGAGAGGAGGGCTTGTACAGCTGGAGGGTGGGTTGGGGTGGAGTGGTGGGGGGGGGGGGGGTTTATGATGTGGAGATAAAAGCAAAGGACAGATCAGGACTGGATGATAGGAAAGGATTTAAATCTACATGAATGGAGAACATTCTAAAGAAGAAGATGTTTGTTACTGCCAGGTTTCAATCTCAGGACCTTTTGAATTTTGAATGAGAGGTGAACACTGTACCTCTAGACCATGAGAGTGCCTACTCCAGCGTGAATTGACGCAACTATATATATGGCAGGTTTCACAATTTGGGTGCTCAGCATTTCCCAAAATTGACCAAATATGAAGTGTTATAAAACATGACATATAATATACTGTTTGAAAGCTTAACATTTCAGGATGCTAGAAATGCATATTTTATGAGCGTCAGCTCATCGCAATGTGCGTAAGAGACCTTCAAAGTTAACTCCCCCTGATTCTCACTAAATGAAGAAGCTTACTGAAATCTCTCTGTAAATCACATAAAGTACACAAATGTAACACAAAAATATTCACAATCCACCGAAGAACACCCAAAAAGCTTACATAGGAAGAAAAAAAGCTGGAAACCCAAGATTTATACCCAGATTACTCAATTTGTTACATAACCCTGCAGTTGAATTAAAAAATGAAGTATAGTATTCTATAATTGTCAAACAAAGCACAAACTTTTCCTGAGCTCTTAGTAATATGAAAAAGTAATTTAAAATGTACTAATGGACAAGTTTTAATGAAAATTCACAGAAAGATAGCCAAGTTAGAGGCAAAACAATAATTTTTAATTATTGGGTTATCTCCCCTGAAAATTGGAAAAATATCATTTGAAAGGTTATTTTGCCAAAAATACATCATATAAACACAGAAAACCAATGGGAAATGAATATTAAGTAACAGTGTGTGGTAAAAAAGAGAACACTATGTACATTAACCCTTGGAAAGGTGCATTATTTTGCCTCAGAAGCAGAGTAATTTTGAGATTTACGTGATTTCAGGGGGGTTATCAGAAATACTCGTAAATTCCTTATTTATACAAATAAAACCACAAACCCCAAATCACTGTACTGGCAATTGAATACAGAAAAGAAACACAAAAGCAATAAAATCCTCAGGAAGGCTTAATTAAAATTAAATGTGTCACAACACGGTCAGATCAGGCCTTCGAATTTTGGGCATGTGGGGTTATTGGTACCATCTGAAAGCTTAATTATTTTTGTCTTGCTTTCGATGAAAACAATACCCATTAATTTCGAGGAGAAGTCAAGATATTTGTGATTGAAGGGGAATAAAAGACGTTGAGCCAAAAAACAAAATTTTCATAAAAATTTTCAAACACTGGCAGAAAATTGCCTGCTCCTTCGATTTCACTATTTTGACAAGTGCCTGATTTCACCACGATGCCTCACATTATTTGTATGGCAGAGATGTGAGTTTGAAAGTGGGGGTCTTTCAGTTTTGTCACATTGTCAAGTCCTACTGTCAGGTGATTAACCATGTTAAAATCATCAGTGATGTTGTCTGTAGTAATGTAAATTCATTGTGTGTGTCATGAGTCCGTTATGTCGTCATTTTTGTAATGAGAGACTACTGGATAGAGTGTCATCTGCCTCTTACAGAAGTGGGCAGACTTCAC
This sequence comes from Aplysia californica, assembly GCF_000002075.1. Taxonomy (NCBI): domain Eukaryota; kingdom Metazoa; phylum Mollusca; class Gastropoda; order Aplysiida; family Aplysiidae; genus Aplysia; species Aplysia californica. The sequence continues at coordinate 629,058 of NW_004797713.1, read as the reverse complement.
TACATAAAGGTAAGTTGTTTTTTCTATTCTTGGTAAAGTCCTCAACAAGAAGGACCTCATCTGCAAATGAAAGGAGTAGACAAATGATGTACAATGTACAATTCTTTTCTAGCATACACATCTAAATTGCAAAGGGGTAAAAAAAAAGTCTGTGAACATTGTTTCATTGGCCTTAAACATGATCTCACCTGCAAAGGAGTAGAAATTAACAAGTAGGTGAACTCTACATTCTAGATCTAGTATCAAATGTTTTAAAAATTGAAAAATATTTAGATCTAGAAAAGAAATCTATAATATCTATGGCCTGCAAAAAAAAAAGTAAATAATTTTATAACCCCAAGTCCAAACTCCACCAAGACTGATTGTAGGGCCTACAGCAGCCTAGACCCTAACTAAGCAACACAGAAAGAAAAGACTGAAATTGCCCTCCAAGTTTATGTTAAAAATAGTAAAAAGTGCCAAAAAATAACCCACAAATGATCTAGATCTAGATCTAGAAGAATGTAGATAATGTAGCCTAGATCTAGATCTAGATCAAGCTCTATTTTTCACCTCAAAAGTCTGTTCCAATATTCCTCCTTTCAATCATCAAATTGCTTTTTTGTTGGTTAAAGTAGCGAAATTACATTAAGATCAACAATAAATAACCCACGCAAAACTGAAACGCGCAAACACATTCTTTCCGACGCCATGCGATGTCACGTCCTTCCGAATCCGTCACGAAAATTCAGTGCATTTTTTACCATCAGCGCGATCTACCTCGAATGTCCATCCGAATCTAGAATGTTCGACTCAAATTGCGCGTTTGCGATGTTCTTTCGATCGGGATGATTTACTATTCCCTTTATTTACTCCATTCTTGGGTTTTTTCATCTAGTCTTATATCAAAGATGAATGAATAAACACGAAACAGTATCAGAAACTCCGATTTGATGAGAAAATGCGGAATATTTACGCAAAACTAACATTCTTGTCGATCGTCATTAGGTCGATTGCCATCGGATGGACAACATTCTAAACCCGAGTGCGGACGAACCGTTCACACAAGATGTCCAGACCAGCCGTCCCCGCGATTACGGGAACAAGGAAAAAATTAGAGTTTTCGGTCACGTGGTATCGATAATAGCTTTCTTTGTTCGCGGTCGATCGTCATTTTTCTGTCAGACGGACACGGGTCACGTGAGAATATCGGCCCATAATTTCTTAACCAATGACTAAAAAACGAACTTTTTTCGACTTACACGCTCAGAATAAGTGTTAGTTTCACATGGGGGCAAGTTTTTCACGGATTTCATATAGAAAGGTAGGTTTAGATGGCATTTTGAGAGCATCCTAATTCAGATGGACAGGTGTGATAAATATACTACCCAATTATCGATCCCTAGCCTAGGTCTACGGACATGTAGGCTTGAGATTTGCTGTTTGAAAAACCTTTCAAGGCTATTTTCCAAATTCTACACAATATTTTTGTGGAAATAAGAGTTTTTGGCCTTATCCAGATGAGCTATCTGACTAGACCTAGAAAATGGGAAATGGTGTCCTTCTGAAAAGTGACGATAGACAGCCTAAGATCAGTCATAAAAAATGAACAATCAAAAAATCAACAAATTTTAATGGTTTTCTAGTTTATTTGAAGAAAACACAACACAAACACAGTTTGAAAAATTGTTTATTTCAACAAAACATAAACTTATAGGCATTGAAACATCTCACCACCTCAGTGCGCATTAATTGTGAAACCTGCCATATAACAATGGGTGGTTAATTGGTGCTCTGGTGTGGTTTGCTCCTTATTTCCTATCAAACATCAGTTGTCCTCAAAAACTCTCCTTTTTTTCTTTTTTGTATGTTACTCTCTCTAGTAACACCTCTCTAATCTGCAGCATTTATTGATTTTGTTGCAAATGTTATAAAATTTAAGGCCTACTAAAGCCTTGAAAAATCCCATATAATTACCAGCTGTGCTGAGCATTGGTCTGTGGCAGGTTGAAATAGGCCAAAATTCCCTGGCGTGGTATGTACACAGGTGTTACTGTCGTATGGCTGTCACTTGTTGTAGTTGTTTGAGATCAGATGAAAAGTGAAAAGGCAAAATAATTTTTTATAGAATTTAGCACAAACATTTAGTTTTTCCAACTGAACTGGTATGTATGTGATTCCTGGTTTGGTTTGTACGTGTCTCTGAGTTTTAATTCATAACTTTTTGTTTACAGAGAAGTTTTTTTGGCATATTTTTTAAAGGAGTGGACTCAGTTGAGATGTGAGAATAGTTTCTTCATGATGATATATATTCTTCTTTCGCAGAGGAATTGCTGTCTCTGCTGAGATTTGTGTCAATGTCTTCTTAGGGTGGTTCTATAAAGCATAAATATATTCGTCTGTTTTCTGGAACGAGCACTCTTTGAGTTTTGAAATGACCCATTATATTGTATTAAATGTCTCTTGTCAGGACAACAATGACTATCATGTGCTTATATTTGTAATGCAGAAAGAGCCTACCTGTTGTTGTAATAAATGATTGTGAATGGAGTTTGTTACCTGTGTCAGGCTACATTCTAAAGATGAATGGAATATTTTGTTTAGACAGTATAGGGTTTTACGGCGCTCGCAACTGCAAAAGGTCATATGAGCGCAATGGAATATTTGTGGTGAGAATGAATCTCCCCAGACGTTATCTTGACTTTTTTTCTTCACTCGCCATATTATTTATTTTATATTTATATAAATTGTTTTATTTAAGGCTAGTTGTTACTTCAGTGGCTTTCTCTGTGTCTGTCAATGTGTGTGTGTGTGTGTGCGTGCGTGCGTGCGTGTAGTATGCTTGTGTTATTCCTTGTTTTTTGGCCCTGCATACCTCACAACTCTTAAACCTGTGGCTGTTTAACGTCTAGTGACGTGTATCAGTATGGCTATCATTCTCACTCTCTCGCGGGCATAATAATGTCTCGTGCCACAGCACCTGTGCATCATTGCGTGTTCTCTGGGGAACGTGCTGGCTTTTTGGTAATTGAAAAAAGTTTGGGGTGGTTGGAGGGTGCTCTGGTGTGGTCTACTCCTTCTTTCCTTCCAAACCTCTGTCATCCTTTAAAATCTCTCCTCCTCCCTTTTTTGTGTTTGTTACTCTCTTGTAACCACTGTAGTCTTCGACACTTGTATGACCTTATTGTGTTGCAAGTGCTGTAAAGCTCTTATTAAAAGAAAAAGAAAGAATTTTTTTTTTTTCTGTACCGGAGAAAACATAATCTACTCTCAGAGTCATTTTTCGTGATGTTTGCGAAGTTTTGTGATTTCTTCAAATGCTAAACTGTGTGCACACTACAGTGAGTGTGATCAAACTCTTCATTCCTGGTAATGAAAGCAATCTATGTGGGAGAAAAAAAATCTAGTTGCAAGTTTGTTGTGAACACGATGACAAAGTCCTTTATATTCTAAGTAGTGTTGATGATGTTGCTGTTTTCTGACATTCTGGTAAAAAATGAATTCATTTGTGTCTTCAGTTGTGAGGGAAAATTGGAGAAGATTAGAAAAGCAACAGTGCCCTACCCAACTGAAGAGTAAGTAATGATAATGAAAATAATAATGATAAATAGATACATTTGTATAGCGCATGTCCTCACTCGAAATCAAGCTCTATGCGCTTTACACTATATTATTACCCCTGCAGACTATAGAACACTCAGAAACATTCTCAGCTTCCCAACTGATTAAGCACTCAAACACTAACAAACTGACAAGATCTTTCGCTGTCTATAGCTTGGTACCCATTTTCACCTGGGTGAAGTGAGGAAAATTTGTGTAAAGTGCCTTTCCCAAGGACACGACGTCGGGCCCGCGGCTCGAATCCCCGAACCCACAACCTCGCGATTACGAGTCCGATAGCCTACCACTATAGGCCACCGACACCACTTGAATAATTCTTGAATAATGATTTCAGATAGAAATAATCTAAATTGTGGATTTTGTTATAAAACTTGGAATTTTTACACTCAAACATAAAGGGTGAAGTCCTGTGTCCACTTTTTCCTTCACATTGATGAATAAACTATATACAGTACAAATAGCACATTGATGAATAAAATATATACAGTACAAATAGCACACATGTGAGATGTACTGTCTGAAGAGATGACTGGTTGATGGTAGCTCGACCTCAAAGTGCATTCTCTTATACTCATTAGTTTTTAGTTTTAGTAAGTAGAGGTTTTATGGCGCTCGAAACTGCATAAGGTCATAATATGAGCGCCAGAAGATAAGAGGTGTTACAAAAGAGTAACAAACATAAAAAAGAAGAAGGGGAGATAAGGACGATGGATGTTTGATAGGAAAGAAGGAGCAAACCACACCAGAACACCCGCCAACCATTCTCTTATGCTCATTATCATTTCAGTATCCATACGTAATGTGATGGGGGTGTTATGGCTGTCTATGTCAGGTGTGTGTTTCATCTCCCCGCTGTCTACTCCACTGACAGTTTTCCTTTCTACACGTGTTACAGGAGCCCTGTGACTCCACTGACAGTTTTCCTTTCTACACGTGTTACAGGAGCCCTGTGACTCCACTGACAGTTTTCCTTTCTACACGTGTTACAGGAGCCCTGTGACTCCACTGACAGTTTTCCTTTCTACACGTGTTACAGGAGCCCTGTGACTCCACTGACAGTTTTCCTTTCTACACGTGTTACAGGAGCCCTGTGACTCCACTGACAGTTTTCCTTTCTACACGTGTTACAGGAGCCCTGTGACTCCACTGACAGTTTTCCTTTCTACACGTGTTACAGGAGCCCTGTGACTCCACTGACAGTTTTCCTTTCTACACGTGTTACAGGAGCCCTGTGACTCCACTGACAGTTTTCCTTTCTACACGTGTTACAGGAGCCCTGTGTGTTTTCTCCTCTCTCCGGCCAGTTTGCTCCTTGTCTGTTCTCTGAAAACGTATTTTTGCGGCATTAGGTTTGATCTATTTGCTTTTGTTAAATGCATGAATTCAGTTTAAATGACTGTTAATGTTTACTTATATATTACTTTATCAATATTTTTATTTCGCAAGTGCAGTCAAAATGATCTAAGACGGCCACCTATTGTAGAGGAGAAAAGTGGTTGTCTTAGACAGATGATTGTCTTACACATTGTCGTAACAATGTAAAAAAAATTCAAGGAGGGAAATGAAAAGTGGCCATTTGTACAGGTGATTGTCTTATACAGGTGGCTGTTAGGGAAAGTTCCACTGTACATAATTTTCTCTTGTATTTTACTATTTTAGTATGGTTTGGTTTCATAATATGAAATTGGAATTTTTCTAGTCCTCACAATGTTCCAACAGGGGATAAATTTGCGAAGCATGTTACAACGTGACCTACTTGTACAATTTCAGAGAGTGACAGATCAGAGATCTGCGTGCCCTGAAGAATGGAGCCCCCGATTGAGTTAATCGAAGCCGAGGCTGGCCTCACGGCAAAGTCAAGGTCAACTGCCGCAGACGCTGTCATTGACTTCGCAGGAGGCACCATGGGTAGGCTTTGAAAAATAAATGAGAATAATGCTGTAGTTTATATACAATATGTATGTGCTAGCAATATTTTCTTTTCTAAAGACTTTTTGAGAACGATTATATTTATGAGATCTTTTATTGACTCCCAAGCACTGTATGATATTTTTGTAGTTGCATTTGGTTTGAAGAATTATGGCATTCTCAGTAGGTATCTGCCTTTCCATCTGCTGATAGTTCTGTCTCTGTCTCCTTGTCATTCTTATCTTTGACTGTTTCTGTCTCTCTCCCTGTCTCTGTATGTCTCTCTATTTGTCTCTCTTGCTCTCTCTCTCTCTGCGTTTCTCTCTCTCTCTCTCTCTCTCTCTCTCTCTCTCTCTCTTCTTAATAAAGTAATCTATAATACCCCCTCTTCCCCCCCACCCCCATCTACAACCTACAGGAGGCATCACCAGCGTGTACGTGGGCCAGCCCCTGGATACGGTCAAGGTCAAGATGCAGACCTTCCCCACCATGTACCGGAACGGCCTCGACTGTTTCCTCAAGACCTTCCGTCAGGACGGCATCGCTCGTGGATTGTACGCCGGGACGGTCCCCTCCCTCGCTGCCAACATATCGGAAAACGCTGTGCTCTTCCTTTTTTATGGCGTTTGTCAAAAGCTGGTACGTGTAGTTAGTTGAGTGATTTTAGAAAATAGTTTAAAAGTTTCTGATAGTGAATGTAAAGACATCTGATATTCTGATATTATTAACCCCTTGCTTATTAACCATAAATCAGAACAACTGCCCCCTGCCCCTCTTTCCTCAAACATACATGCACACACACATGCTCACACACACACACAAACACATGCACACACACACACAGACACGAACACATGCACACAGGCACAAGCACACTCACGCACACACTCGCGCACACACACACACGCGCGCGTGCGCAGAGACACAAATACACACAAACGTACATCACACTGTCCACTACAGGCATGCCAACTGTTCTGAATTTCCAAGGACCGTCTTGGGTTTGGCCATCTGTAGTCTCAGAAGACATCACATAATACACTGCACCAAAACCAGCCCCACTCGATGTAACGTTGTCGGCTGTTGTCTCATAGTCTGATGTTAAAGTTATAACGCTATGTGACCCTAGTTTAGTGTTGAACAAGTTATCACGCCTGCCATTATGTTGTCTTGTCTTCCTGCCATAATGTCATCTTCCTGGGGGGTTGGCGGGTGCTCTGGTGTGGTTTGCTCCTTCTTTCCTGTCAAACATGATCTATCGTCCTTATCTCACCTCCTTCTTTTTTGTGTTTGTTACTCTCTTGTAACACCTCTAATCTTCGGCACTTATGTGACCTTATTGTGTTGCAAGTGCCGTTAAACACTACAACTAAAAGATAAATTATGTCGTCTTGTCTTCCTCCCCCCCCCAGCACTGCCTGAAGTTGTCTTTTGGCCTTTCCCAAAGAGGGGATATTAACCTGTTCTTATGCACAGTAGGATTGTAAATAGGCTGATTTATCAATGTCATGCTCATACTGTGCCGGAACAACATAGGGGGAACGACTGCTTTTTCTTTTCCTCATCCTTACTATTGTCATTTTTCCACTACTTTTTTTGTATGTTTGTCACACTCTTGTGAACTGCTATTTCCAGGGTGCCTTGATAGTCGAAGCAGACTTTGTGCTGTTGAGGCTAGACAGGTGAGCAGAGTAAGCCTGATTCCCTGTAAAGACTTCTCTGTTGACACCCACCCCTTGGCGCTCACATGACCTTATGCAGTTGTGAGCGCCGTAAAGCCTTACTAAAACAAAAAACCCTTGGCGCTCATTTGACCTTATGCAGTTGCGAGCGCCGTAAAACCTTACTAAAACACACCTTGGCGCTCATATGTTTAAAACCTTATGCAGTGATGAGCACTGTAAAGCCTTACTAAAACTAAACAGTTCCTGCCATGATGTCGTCTTGTCGTGTTCACAGGTTGCGGGCGTGATGGGAGGCAAGGAAGTGAAAAACTTGAACCCGTTTGAGAACGCGGTGTCTGGGGGAATGGCGGCGTTTTTCTCCTCGTTCTCGCTGTGTCCCACGGAGCTGATCAAGTGTCGTCTGCAAGCCATGAGGGAGATGGCTACCAAAGGGCAGCTGGAGGGTGGCCTGGAGAGACTCAAGATGTGAGAGGGGTTTTTTATGATCGGAAAGAAAGTCTGTATTGTTGTAATTTTTGGGGTTATTATGTTGGAGAAAGAGCTTAGTTCTTTTCCAATCTTTTAAGTTACTTTTTTTTCTTTTCATTAAATTTTTTCTACCACTATAGAGTGACGTGTTGCAGTCAAAAATCGTGCTCAGTTCTTTTTCAAATTCCTTGTCAAACTTTACTTACAACCTTGTGTCCCTGGGAAAGGCACTTTACACAACACTCTTCTCACTTCTCTCAGGTGGGAATTGTTACCTGGTTTTAGACGCCGAAAGATCTGGTCAGTTTGTCCGTGCCTGAGCGATTAATCGACTGTTGCACCGAAGGCTGCCTGGAAAGCTGGAAACGCTTCTTGGTGTTCCGAGATCTACTGGGATAATATTGGTTGTAAAGTGCATGGAGCTCGGTGTAGAGAATGAAAATGCGCCATATAAATGCAATCATTGTTTTTGTTAGTTTTGAATGTATTGTGAAGGGGTTTTGTCTTATTTCAGACAGTGAGCTAATAGCAAAATCATCTGTAGGCTGAAGTCTTTCCGATATGTACGCATTTCGTTATGGAAATGTTTAAAATACAAAGAATATACATGTAGGAAAAGTGATACGTGTGCTTGCTATGTGCATGTTTTACGATTGCATATTCGTTTTGTGTGCTTTCGCTATTTGCGTGTTTGCTATGCGTGTATGTTTGATATGCGCATGCTAGACTGTATACTTCTCTGTCAGTCTGAGTCTAAGACTCTACTACTCTCTACTTCAGAGGGCCGTTTGGCCTGACCAAGGAAATTCTCCAGAAGGAGGGAGTGAAAGGATTGTTCAAGGGCCTGACCGCCACCTTTCTGAGGGAGATGCCCGGCTACTTTTTCTTCTTCGGGGGCTACGAAATCTGTCGCCATCTCCTCACCCCTCCTGGGAAGACCAAAGACGAAATAGGTGAGGTCACACAAAGGTCGGATAAAGGTCACACAAAGGTCGGACAAAGGTCGCATAGTGGCTGAGTGATTTCTGTCTGATGTGATTGGGATTGGTACATAGTTCTCGTTTAGCGTGTGTGGGTGGTTTGTGGAGGCTCTGGTGTGGTTTGCGCCTTCTTTCCTATCAAACATGTATCATCCTTGTCTCTCCTTCTTCTTTTTTTTGTATGTTACTCTCTAGTAAGTGGGTGGTTGGCGGGTGCCCTGGTGTGGTTTGCTCCTTCTTTCCTCTGAGACATCTATCGTCCTTATCTCCCCTTCTTCTGTTTTATTTTTGTTACTCTCTTGTAACACCTCTAATCGTCTGGCGCTCATATGACCTTATGCAGTTGCGAGCGCCATAAAACTCTTACAAAAACCAACTCTCTAGTAATGCTTCCAATTATTGGCTCCTCTATGACCTAGTTGTGTTGCAAGTGGCTTGAAATTCTTACGAAAACTGAACTATTCCCTTTTATTCCTTGCTCATTTTTTCAGCCTCAGTGGTCTTATAAAGATCAAGAGCTTTCACACTTTTTTCAAGTTTATTTGGTGAAAGTTTGTGTGTGTGTGTATGTGTCTGTGTGTGTATGTTTGTGTATGTGTGTGGATGTGTGTGTGGATGTGTGTATGTGTCTGTGTGTGTATGTTTGTGTATGTGTGTGTGTGTGTGTGTGTCTGTGTGTGTATGTTTGTGTCTGTGTGTATGTGTGTGTGTGTATGTTTGTGTATATGCATGTGTGTGTATGTGTGTGTCCCCAACTATACTTTCACTTTGTATTCCCCCATTCACCAGGTCCATTGAGGACCATCCTGTGTGGAGGAGTGGGCGGGGTCACCCTCTGGGTCATCATTTTCCCGGCCGACGTGGTCAAGTCTCGGATACAGGTCCAGTCTGTGTCGGGCAAACCTCCGACGTTCAGGACCGTGTTCTTCAAGATTCTGCAACAAGAAGGTAAATAGAACAACTCGGCCGATCTGCGGTGTAGGCTTTAAAGTTTTTATGAACTGTCCAGGGCTTGTCCCTCTCCCTGATTGGGCTGGCTGTGGTCAACACTTTTTGTCAAATACAGTTGAACCTGCTGTGCTGACCACTTCTCCAAGACTGTCACCTGTTTAGACTTAGACCACTGCCCTGTCTAAGACTATCACTTTTCCCCTCGACAATGGGTAGCCCTCTTGGACAATTATCACTGTATTGCGACCTCAGTCCTTTCTTTTCATATCTCTATTTTTAATAACAGTGCTGTTGAGGCTAGAGAGGTGAGCAGAGTAAGCGTGATTCTCCACTTAGACTTCTTTGTTGACATCCACCCCTTGGCGCTCATATGACCTTATGCAGTTGCGAGCGCCGTAAAACCTTACTTAAATTAAGCTAATAACAGTGAAAACAGTTCTTTACAAAAAGTGAGCTTAAGAAGAAGTCACATTTTCAATGTTAAAAAATAATGGAGATAGGACAAAAAAGCTTTGAGGTCGCAGTATAAAACAACTCTTTATTGACCTTCCATGACGAGTGTTGAGTTTTCCTGAGCTGTCAAGAGTCTCACCTGCGGAAGCTGTGGGTGGTTGGTGTGGTTTGACCAGGTAAATAATTAGGTAAAGCACATGCCATCATAAGCCTACTATGTCGTATATTTCCTAGTAGAAAACCGAAGCTGTGATCTTGCTTTCGTATGTTGGACCGTTTGACTTATGTACCAGAAAGTCCTTGAAGAATATAAATAATGATAATAATAATGATAATAGATTGCATTTATATAGCACTCTATCCCATACTAGGATACGCTCTGAACGCTTTACTCCAACCACATGATCATTTACACAAGATAAAATATTTCACAGAAAAAAGAAAAACCAGTTCAAGCACATAAAGAGGAAACTTCACAACCAAATATTAACTATATATATATATATACACGAAAGGACAGCAGTAAAAAACCAAACATATCAGCACTTACTAACACGCTGTAACTAAGAATTAAACAAATGAGTCTTGAGCAATCGCTGAAACGTATCAAAATTTGTTATTTCTCTGAGATCCTGGGGCAAGATGTTCCAGATTTTAGTTTAGGGCCAAAAAATAAGAAACTTTTCTTTCCGAAAGATCGTAATTTCATTCGAAGGTTTTTGAAATTTGTGGCATCTGTGGATGAGGTACATTATGTATTACCTGTATTACCTGTCCTGGGCAACAACGTCATTGCATTCCGGACAGGTCCATAAGTGCTCAGTTCCCCCCAGCACCAAAGCTCGCAAGGTATCCATACTGATTGTTCCAGTGGCTGTCTGATTATGGCGACGTCTTTCCTTTCCAGATCATCGTTCCTTTCTTCCTTTTCCCCTCCCTATCCCTATTTCCCGCATCCTAATGATTGCATGGTGTTCTGCTGTCTCCCTGTCTTCCTCATCCCGCAACTTTTCATCTCCATGTACTGTTTCTTTCTTTCTCCCCAGGACCCAAGGCTCTCTACACGGGACTCGGACCGACAGTCGTGAGGACGTTCCCAGCCACCGGCGCCCTCTTCCTGGCTTACGAGACCACCAAGAAATCTTTAAACCGGCTACACGATTACGCGACTAGCCCTTAGATAGTAGAAGTAAACTGCCGCAGATCTGTCGAGTGTGTGTGGTGGCGTGTATGGCTGGATGTTTGGTTTTTGGAGGACAGCTTTATCAGATTTTAGAAATGTCACAACATTATTCTTCTGTTCCAAGGGGACGTTCAAATATAATCTTACGCCTGGAAAGGGGGGAGAGGAGGGGAAGGGGGGATCTTCGGCTCCTGTAAGAAAAGTGTAAGTAAGGGGGGGGGGGGGGGGGGGTCTTAAACCGTAATATTACCCTTTTCTGAGGTGAAAAGAATACCATGGATAATAATTACGACAACTTAATTTTTAAAAAATAACACATAAAAAGGAGAGTGCACTATTCACTTACAGCGATATGCCGTGGCGATACTGTAGGTCCTGGAGCGGCAAGAACAAATATGTCATCTGGCACTTTATACTCCGGTAGTCTAATTTTGATTACACCTGTGCGGTAAGTGATGAAATGACACTGTAAGGTTCTCCCCGGAAAAGTTTCACTTATATATTATTATGTGAATGTATGTGTGTATGCATGTTTTTCATGAATATTATGTAAAGCGCATAGTACAGTCTCTCTTCCCGGTTCTGTGTGTATTAACCGCCCTATTGTTTTCTTGTTTTGAGAATATCTTTTTTCTCCGGATTTGGGGGGGGGGGGGGATGTAAGAAAAGTGTAAAGGGGAGGGGGGGGCAAAAAGTGCCCGAAAAGGTGTAAGATTATATTTGAACTGCCCCTAATATGTTTTACTCATCACCCACGTCTACGGGGATTTTATTGTTTGATAATCTTGTGCTGGTCATTGTTATGTGAACAAAACAGGGAAAGATGGCATTTATCTTCTACAGTGATGTGTATTGTATTGTCAGTTTAAAATCTTTTCTCCTGGAAAAGAATAGAACGGCATGAATGAAATTTGTCTTTCTTCCTGGCAAATTATTCTGGCAGATTTTTAATATTCATTCATTGTATTCCTGAATAAAATTAGGTGCACTGCTGTTTGAAAAATCTATAGTCAGCAATCCCTGACTTAACAGCCAAAGGCAAAAGAGGAAGAAATCTCGAGGAATATGGCCGACAAATCATATGTCAACTTTTCCCGACTTTACGGCAACTCTCAACGTTGAAAAGCTCACTGGCACTGTAACTGAGCACTCTTTTGAGCTCCTGAGTTTTATGTCTCTAGGACTCTTTTGTATGTAAAAAAAAAAAATACTGTTCCACTCATTTTATACAACTTTTTATGCTGCTTTCAAAGGAACTTTTAATCATTTATTTTGGCCAATGTTTCTTCCATTTTGGGTATGACTTGACACTTTGCAGTCACACAGCCATTAGTACGAAATACCCCATCTGGTCACCCGGCCAGGAGTGGGACTGCAACGGACTTCTCGGGACAGGTGCAGAACTGCGCGAGGGTGACCGGAACGGATAATTTTCACCGTCGCGTTATTGCGCCAAATGACTGCAAAATGTTCAAAGAAAATCTTGGCACCTCTGTTGTGCTCTGATCTGCCATGTTTCTATCAGCTACTGCGCATTTATCTTGTTGTTTTAATTATTGTTTACCAGGAAAACTTTAGCATTCATTTCCACCCTTACTTCGATCAGGAATGTGAAAAACTCACAAAAAAACCCCCAAAAACCCAGAGACGTGATCCAAAGTCCAATGTCTTGGTGAAGTGGGGGTTACTCCAGACGTTTCCCAATCTGGTGACCTCCTCGGGACAGGTTGACCTCTCTATGACTCTATGCAAATCTCGGATCAAGTTTTTTTGTGTTTTGTGAGCCCACATGTTTGAGAAATTACATATCATGTATTGTGACAAAATGTTGTGTTATGAAAGGGCTGGGTGTGGTGGGAAGGAATTTCTTTAAAAATGTGAGGTTGTGCCTAACTTTTGATTTAGATCATGTTTATTCTGTGCTCCCTTCTAACGGATTCTTCTTTACTCGATGTATCAAACATCTATCGCCATAATCTCTCCTCTTTTTTTTCTTTGCATGTTACTCTCTTGTAACACCTCTCATATTTGGCACTGAAATAGCCTAATTTTGTTGGAAGTGCCGTAAAACTCAAACTAAGAAGTAACACTCTGCTTCCAAAGCTGAGTTGAGTTTATAAATATCACTTGTTTGTTGAAAAAAAAAAGCCCTGTGAATGTTTCGTTGTTGTTGTTGTTATTGATGGCTATGTTGTTCCTTGAGCCTTCACCTTGATGGCATGCGCTGCGGACTTTGCTCACAAGGATGTCAAGGGCTTACAGAAAAGATGCTGCACCTCTTTCCCCTCTCCCTCTCTTGGGTAGGTGAGAAGTACAGTACAACTTTTCTATAATGAAGTCGTCGAGACCAGAAAAAAATGTCTTTCTAGAGATTTGTGGTTATAGAGAGACAACCAAGAATTACTAATAATATATCATATATTTATAAGGAAAAAATCGGGACCTGGGCAACGTGTCGCTATACAGAGGATGTCGTTATATCGAAGGTCGTTATAGAGAGGCTGCACTGTACGCGAAAAGGCATAATTCTTTACAGCTGAGAGTCGTATAATCAGAGATCATTCTCAGCAAAATCGACTGTCTGTATGCCTGCGTCCATTCACTGGACTCAGTGCTTCCCATTGACAATGTTCACTTGATCAAGTTACGATGTTGCAACCCGTTGATGTAATATATTTTTGAGAATTTTACTCCATGATTTTGTTGGTATAAAATGATCGGATTGTTGCCCGTATGCTTCATGTTTCCCTGGCTTTAGCGCTCTCTCCCTTCTGTGCCCAGTCTGTTGCTTTCTCATTCAAGTATTATCCACATTTTGTATAAGAATGTGTGTGTGTGTGTGTGTGTGTGTGTGTGTGTGTGTGTGTGTGTGTGTGTGTGTGTGTGTGTGTGTGTGTGTGTGTATGTGGTAAGGATGTATGTGTGTGTGTGTGTGTGTGTGCGTGTGTACGCGCGTGTGGTAAGGTTGTGTGTGTTTGTGTGTGTTATATACACAGTCCTACCCCAGAATACTACCGACCTTGGGATGACCTTGAAGTTGGGGGTATAGCGGGGCTGATGGAATAACGGACTTTTTATATATTGTTCTTTTGCGACCTCTGTGCTTCTTTGTCGTATCTCCATTTTTTTTAAACAGTGAAAATGTGACATCTTCTTCAGCTCTGTCCTTGTTATGAACTGTTTTCACTGTTATTAAAAATGGAGATAGGACAAGAAAGCACCGAGGTCGTGTTTTGCTATACATCCTCAACTGCCAAGGGAAATTATTCTGCTATGATTAGTTGAAGGACAATATTATTATAGTGAGTTATTTCCCTTTGGATGGCGGTATACCGGGGTTTAGTTTTACAATCGAACCTGTCCAAGATGATCCCCCATCATGGCCCATTGTAGAGGAGAAAAAGTGGTCGTCTTAGACAGATGGTCTCCATGGTAAGTCTCATTATGATGTTTTTAAAAACACGATGGGGTGGGGGCGGGGGGGTAGTGGTTTATCCGGGTGGTTGATATGAACAGGTGCAAGTTAGGATAGGCTCCACTGTATATATATATGTGTGTGGCATGTGATGAAATCAGGCGCTCGTCAAAACAATGCAACCAAAGAAATTGGCATTTTGTTGTCCGACGGGCAATTTTTTTCCTAATTTGCATTTTTCGGCTCAGCACCTTTTATGTATGTCCATTTAAAAAACACAATTTTGTGTCCATTTTCCTGACAAACATTGATTAAAGTCATAAAAATTTTTAATATTTTCAGTTTTCAAGGACTCTCAAGCTTTGGAAGTTATCAAACTTTGGCAGCCATTTTCAGGCTAATTTTACCTCTGAAACCAGGCGACCCTGACTTCCTTCAATTGCAAATATTTCAACTTCTATTCAACATAGATTTATATTTTTTTTTCCCCCTAAAGGAAGGCAAATAAAGAGGCTTTAAGATGATACCAATAACATCGTCATGTGCCCTAAAATTGACGAGCGTTAATTCCCCCGCGTCGTGACACATTTACTGTCCAACGTCCTCTTATGACCAAATCTACGGCAATCACCTGTACAAACCACCGCGTCCCACTTCCACCCTTGCGTAAAAAAAAAAAAACGGTATTAAAGGAAAAAAAATTATACTGACAGTGTCCGTGATGTCGGCATGTATAGACTACCACTTTATTTCTTGACAGTTGGAGACCACCTTGGACAATTTCGTCTGTGTGTATAAATATAAGGATGTAAACATGTACGTAGACGATACGTATTTATGGTAGCGGAGCTTGGCTGATTGGCTGAACAACCCCCCACCTGACTTTGCAATACTCTTCTCGTATTCTTGAAGGCCGTAGCGTATAGTAGTAGGCTTATTGTGTTACGCTCTAACGTTGTCTCTGCTGTCTTGGAAACTTTTTTGCACATGCAAACACCTCTCTGGTTTAGAATTAAAAGATGAGAGCAGACTCAAGAGACAACCCACTACAACTTTTATATCATGTGCAGTGCTTCCTGACTCCTGATTCTTGATTTCTCTTGAGGGCCCAGAGATTAACCTCAGTCATCCTCGTAAAACTAAAACAGGTGTGGGCAAGAACAGGCATCAGTAAGTGTGTTCAGGTCGGAATATCTCGTGGTCCAGAGCAGGAGGAAATTGGGTGAAATCAGTTGAAATAAATACCCAATCTCCAAAATTTGAGATTTGAACTGACACTTTGGTCGGTACATGTCACTCGAGGGCTTTTCATGAGATACAATATGAGATCCATCTGGGCCAGAAACGATCAATTTTAATTTTCAAGAGACGCTGTTCTGTTTTAAAGAAAAACAACTATCCGCCCTGTGTGGGCTTCATACATTATTAATTATTGGGTCAAATTGGAGGCCGGACTTTAATTGTTCGTGGACTGTAGTGTGGTTAGTCCATGCCTGTCCTAGAACCGAAGCAAAGAGTGGACATTTTCTTTCAGTGAAACTGTCGAATCGTAACAACATAGAGGTGTGTATTATCTGGCTTTGTTGATGCTTGTTGTAGCTCAAAGTTAATATATTATATCACATCATTGTGATTATGTGGACATTTGTTCAGTATAATCACAGATTGAAGTTTTTTTTTTTATGGTGTTGCTTTGAATTGTTTGAGGAATACTGTACACTGTTTGATGGTTTACGTATTTAGAGATTGTTTATGTCATCTGTACATGAACTGAAGCAAGACATTTATCGTGTTCACTTGTTGGAACTGAACATGAACCGAGGCTAGACATTTATCGTGTTCACTGGTTGGAACTGAACATGAACCGAGGCTAGACATTTATCGTGTTCACTGGTTGGAACTGAACATGAACCGAGGCTAGACATTTATCGTGTTCACTGGTTGGAACTGAACATGAACCGAGGTTAGACATTTATCGTGTTCACTGGTTGGAACTGAACATGAACCGAGGCTAGACATTTATCGTGTTCACTGGTTGAAACTGAACATGAACCGAGGCTAGACATTTATCGTGTTCACTGGTTGGAACTGAACATGAACCGAGGCTAGACATTTATCGTGTTCACTGGTTGGAACTGAACATGAACCGAGGCTAGACATTTATCGTGTTCACTGGTTGGAACTGAACATGAACCGAGGCTAGACATTTATCGTGTTCACTGGTTGAAACTGAACATGAACCGAGGCTAGACATTTATCGTGTTCACTGGTTGGAACTGAACATGAACCGAGGTTAGACATTTATCGTGTTCACTGGTTGGAACTGAACATGAACCGAGGCTAGACATTTATCGTGTTCATTGGTTGGAACTGAACATGAACCGAGGCTAGACATTTATCGTGTTCACTGGTTGGAACTGAACATGAACCGAGGTTAGACATTTATCGTGTTCACTGGTTGGAACTGAACATGAACCGAGGTTAGACATTTATCGTGTTCACTTGTTGGAACTGAAGCAGGACAGCACCAAAGCTCTCAGGTATTTGATTTGTTCTGTGCTGTTGGTTTGTTTTTCAAAACTGTTTCTGTCATGAAAGTGAAAGTTGTTCAGACCGATCTGGTCACTTTTCATCAGTGTGCCCTGAAGAGGTTAGTGTTGTACTTCTATAAAACAATTAGTGTAATCTGCCGTGGTGTTGAGAATATTGAGATATACTATCGCCGAAGCTAAAAATAAAAATTATTGACCTATATTTTACACACTGTAAAGTTTTAGTCTTTCTCTATTTTAAGTCAGCTGTTCTTAGTGCAAGGCTTTGTTTATTGTTGTTCATACTGATCATACACTTTGTGTTTCTAGACTTTTCTCTTTTGATTATATTCCCCCCAGCATATGTTGCAAAGCTGGGTTTTGTTTTATGGCTTGCTCTATTGTGATACTCAGCACACCCTTGCGCGTTACGAATCTCTGTTTCTGATGTTCAGAATGCTTTAATTAATGTTTCTACTGATCTAATGACAGTACTTAATGATTTTTGTGCTTATTTGTTGTTGGTTTTTTTTTGCTTAATTTTAACCATATGTGAGGATTCATGATGGAATCAGGTGCTCGACAAAATAATGAAATCAAAGAAACTGCCATTTTTCTGGCCGTTGGCAATTTTTTTCGAATTTTCTTTTTTTTGGCTCAACATCTTTTTATGTCCTTTGAAAACCTATTTCTAAGTGAGTTTTACTGAAAGACTTTGATTAAAGGCACAAAAACTAAATTTTAAGTTTCCTAGGACTCCCAAGCTATGGAAATTACACAAACTTTGGCGGTCATTTTCTCGGGTCATTTTCTTGTAAATTTTACCTCTGAAATCAGGCGACCCTCACCTCTGTCAATTGCCAATATCTCGATGTCTATTCAATATAGACTGATATTTCTTCCCCAAAAGCGAGACAAATGAACAGACTTTAGGATGATATCAATAACCCCATATGCCCAAAAATTGAAGAGCGCCTGATTCCACCTCGTCATGCCACATATTATGAGAGGTGTGGAAGCTAAGAGAGAAGCCAGTAAGCTGGTTGCAGTTTTGAAAACTTTGCGAAACACGAACTCAGTTAGCTTTGCAATCCTCTGTTGGCACAAAGAAAAGGAACTCAAATTCAGATCCAAATTTTTTTAATTTATGAGAGATAAATGCCAACATGGATTGGATGGATTTGGAATGTAAAGACACCTCGGAAAGGGACACACTATGGCCCCTTTCTGAATGCTTACCTCAGTTCCGTGTGTTGCTTTCAAATCTCGCCTAACAAATCCTCTCTCATTGCTTTACCCCCCCCCACCCTTTTCCTCCGCCAAAACAAAATAATAAAGAGAAAAAGAAATGTAATTTCATGACGGTAGGAGCAGAGAGATTTTTTGGGGAAAGATGTCTGCTCATGACATTTTATTATAAAATATCTTGATTAGTTAGGTGTTTATGTGTCGTAATAAAACCTTTTTTTTTGCATGTCTCCTCTGTTGACTCGTAGAACATGTTCCCTCAAGCGATATGTGTATAAACATATGTGAAAAGTTGCACTTAAATTTTGTATAGCATTCCATGTGATTTTCTTAGTACCAGCAATAACTTTGTGTTAATTAAAAAGGGTAAGATAGCAGTCTGCTGTGTGATGGTTTCTGACATGACACCGAAGAATTGAGTGTGTGCGTAGATTGTCATGTCACCAAAGACTTGAGTATGTGCATAGATCGTCATGTCACCGCAAAATTGAGTGTGTGCATGGATTGTCATGTCACCAAAGACTTGAGTATGTGCATAGATCGTCATGTCACCGCAAAATTGAGTGTGTGCGTGGATCGTGACATCACCGAAGACTTGAGTGTGTGCATAGATCGTCATGTCACCGCAAAATTGAGTGTGTGCATGGATCGTGACATCACCGAAGACTTGAGTGTGTGCATAGATCGTCATGTCACCAAAGAATTAAGTGTGTGCGTGGGTTGTCGTGTCACCAAAGAATTGAGTTCAATGTACTTGGGATAGTGAGATCGGATATATCTACAGATTATTTTTCTAAAGTCACCCAAATTTTGTGTGTATATCAATATCATGTGTGTTGATGTTTGTTCTGTCGTCATGATTTTTTTGCGTTGAAGTGCGTGATGCACGCAGTGGTGGAGTCTTACAAGGACCAGTTGGTTTGTTGTGTGTGTTCCTCTCAAGTGTGAATGTAGGATAATCTGTTCAAGTGAGAAGAATTTTGAGCTTTCGGTTGAGAAAAGATATAAGGTTTCTTCTTAAGATTTTTTACTTTTTGAAAGTTTGATGCACTGTTGTGTGTATGAGAAACAGTTCACAGTCTAGCAGGCACCCAGGAAATAGAACCCCCCCGGGGCGGTGCCACTGACTGTAGTGTCTTTAGGCCATTCCCAAAGGGGGGACATTTCTCGTTCAAGCACAGTAAAATTGTAAATGGGCTGATTCATGTCACACTCATAACTGTGCCTGATCGACAACAGGGAACTGCTGTTTTTTCTTTCTTAATCCTTACTATTGTCATTTTCCTCTACTTTTTCTGTATGTTTGTCACTCTCTTGTGACCTGCTATTTCCGGGGTGCCTTGATAGTTGAAGCAGACCTTGTGCTGTTGAAGCTAGAGAGGTGAGCAGAGTAAACCTGATTCCCTGTAAAGACTTCTCTGTTGACACCCACCCCTTGGCGCTCATATGACTTTATATGCAGTTGCGAGCGCCGTAAAACCTTCTACTATAAAAAATAAAAAAAAGGAAATAGAGTTTCAGGTCCTGCATTTTATCTTCTACATCATGTACACTCTTTCTGTTTCAAACACGTATATTATAGGGAAATTCCTACACAAAGAAAAGATCTCTGCACCCCGCAGATTTCACTTGACTCACTGTATTTTTAATTTGGAAAGTTGGCAAATGCAGAAATGTTTGAATGAGTGAATGTGGTCATCCACACACTGTCTCTGCCTGGTATTATTTGATTTTTTTTTCATTTTTAGCCTAATTTTAATGCTTGTATTGTATTTGTGAAAATCAAGTCTTCCTTTTCATAGTACATGTGCGTATGAAGAGAGCTTTATATGTGAACAGAAAATATATGTGCACCATCATGTTTCAAAGTTTTATAGCGATTTTCTTAGAAGTCAGGTTTTAAAAGTCAGGTCAAATGAATGTTGTTTGTGAATTTCTACTGTGATGCTAAAGGCCAGTGTGTGGTTGTAGTGATGCTCCGAAGTATGGTTGTCAGATTCTGACACAAATTAAAATTTGTAGTCTCAATGCCCAGTGACACATTGAACTGTGTTTTCGTTGATTATTTTTCAACATGAAAACGAGCAAACAAAACGAACCTTTACGGGTCTGTTGTTTTTTTAAAGTAAAGCTACACGTAGCTGGTGCCTCTATAAATAAATCATTGATGGTCACGGTCAAGGACATGTAGTTTAGAGATGAGAAGTGTCATGATTTTAATGTGACTAAATATTTGTGAAATTTTTTTTTATTTATAGATTTTTTAAAAATAATTTGTAATAAAAA
>NW_004797713.1:605912-606926 GCF_000002075.1 Aplysia californica | reverse complement strand
GTGCCTGAACTACAACAGGGAACTGCTGCTTTTTCTTTCCTAATCCTTACTATCGTCATTTTTCTCTACTTCTTTTGTATGTTTGTCATGCTCTTAAATAGCATATTTTGTAGGCCTATAGCGCAAATCCTCGTTCAACAGCAAGCTATATTTTGCGCCTCGAAATCTAGGCCCCATAGACCTACACAGGGACGTCACTGTATAATCTCCTTGGCCTGCTATTACTATTACAATTATATTATAATTTATAGATGGCAGACTATTGTTTCCCTACGCGACACTCACCCGTACGCAGAGCTGTTAAAGTACTTTTAAAAAAGTATTTAAGTACAAATTTAAGTACGATCTAAAAAATGTACTTAAGTACAGTAAAAGTACTTTCCAGTAAAATGTACTTAGTACAAGTACTTTTTAAAAAAGTACTTCAGAGTACATTTTGAGTACTTTCTGCTAATACGCTAAAACACTTCAGTGCTAATGCAAAACATCATATTGAATAACATATCCAGTATATTTGGCAAATTAAGCCATTTATTACCCAAAATGTAAACAGTATACCAAGCATTTGAATATACAATGTACGCGCTGAACGAAGGTGGAAATGGTCCGTGAAATTGAAAAAAAAAAAACCCAAACAAACAGTCGCAACTAGTGGGTAAGTGATATTATGAATAGAACTTGTTTGAGCAAGATAATGTGATCAAATGTAAGTCAGTCCAAGAGGTCGGAAAGTTCTACAGGAAAAGTATTCAAATTGGAAAATGTAGATACAAAGTTGCTCTGAAGAAAACATAAAATGGATGAAAATGGCCAGCATAGAAATGGAAAAGTGCATTGAATTCTTCATTAACAAATCCTCAAGGAATCAATGTAGCCTTAAGCAAAAACCGCCCAAAAAAATGTAAACAGAAATTTAGGTAGCCTAAAAAATTGTTACATCATATTGAGAACTCAGTTTCAGTTTCAATTGATTATAGAGGTAAGACAGATTTTGGTCACACTGTGTAGTCCACG
>NW_004797713.1:580604-604922 GCF_000002075.1 Aplysia californica | reverse complement strand
GGAGTACAGTAAAAGTACCGAAGTAAAAAGTAGTTTAAAAAATGTACCGGAGTACAGTAAAAGTACCGAAAATTGTAACGTAAGTACAATTTAAGTACCGGAGTAGGCTACTTGTACTCCGTTACTACTACCAGCTCTGCCCGTACCAGAGGAAGGAGAAAGAAAAGGGTAAGTATGCTCAACCTCAGCCTGTCAGAAAATGAATAACGGGGGTCTTGGTGAGACGATTAATAATTTAATTTTGCTGCCAGCGTGTAACCTTTAAAATTATAATTATGCGAACTAAACCTTTACTGTGCACAGACTAGATCTATATTAATTTTATACTGCTATCACGTGCAAGCGCTTTCAAAGCTTTGCAATCGTGAGAAATTATGAGAAATGAACAAGATGGCTGCGCCCACAGAAAACAGATTGTGACGCACCTTATACTTATGCCTTATGGTTTTATAGCAGAACTATAGAGCCTTGTACTTTTACTTGTAGGAAAGCGAAAGAGTCTTAGAGTCGAGTAAGGAGAGAAAAAGATAACACGTACCATGGAGGGTGCTGACAAAGATGTTGCAAATGGATCCAAGGAAACTGGATTGTCAAAAAAGCTGAAAAAGAAACTGGCAAAGATAGAAAAATCTCTTTCGTTGAAAGAGAAGCTCCAGTTGACCGACTTCCCGACCAAGGTAAGGAAATTAAAAATATTAGCCATGCCTTGAGAGTACAAAAATGTGTTTTTTTTAAAGCAAACTTGAACTAGACGGTCTAGATCTAGATCTAGAGATATATCTTGTGCTGTTGAAGCTAGAGAGGTGAGCAGTCTAAGTCTGATTCCCTGTCGTAAAGACTTACTGTTGACACCCATCCCTTGTCGCTCTATGCAGTTGCGAGCGCTGTAAAACCCTCTACTATTTAAAAAAAAATGATATATGCATACAGCTCTGCCAGCTGTGGTGACTGTTGTGAGGCTGTGAGGTCTTTTATTTTTCAGTTTCAACAGAGGTGTAGCATGACAAATTGGGATAAAAATAATCCTGTTTTGGCCCCGCCCAATGATAACTATGGACCTATGGATTGTGGATTTTCGTTTCACCGGCGATTACTTTTAGTTCTAAAAGATTACTTTTCGACGCATGTTCCGATGATATTTGACGCTCAGCGAGCAAAAGATATTAAACATTATTGAATTGCTAACTTCAAATTATGGTTAAATTCAGGGGGGGCTTGCCCCCCCCCTAACAGCCCCCTTGTTAAAAATACATGAGAAAAATTTTAATGCTCATTTTGTAGGCCTACTGAAAAATAGCAGTGCATCTCTCGCTCTCTTTTTTCGGATAAAACATCGATACCAACTAGTTAAGTCAGCAGCGATATCCAGTACTCTTGGGTTCGTTTGTTTTGTTTTGTTTGTTTTTGTAAAGTGTTTTACTGCGCTCGCAACTGCATAAGGTCATATGAGCGCGCGGGACTCCTAATATTTTCAGTTGGTAGAAAATTTTGAATTTTGCCCGGGTGGCGGCCGAAGCCTACTCTTATCGATTTTAGACCACCAAGGGATCTTTAACGTGCGCAACTTGCACACGGGCCCTCCGAGATTTTTCGCCCTTGTCCGAGAAGGCTAGGTGTAGATCTTTCCTACCAGAAGATCAGGGGTGTGGCAGAAAGACAGCAGTAAGGAGGAGCCAAGGAGTAGCATTAGAAAGGCTGCAGAAAGAGTCAGGAGCCCAGAGGAGGGGGCAAAGGAGGTAAGGGGGTGGGGGCAGAAAGTGGAAATGAAAGCAGACGACAGAACATTGCTAGAGAGCAGGAAAGGAGGTGAAAGGAGACAATTTTAGAGAAGAAAATTTTTTGGTCGCTACCCGGATTCGAACCCGGGACCTTTGAATGAGAGGCCAACACCTTAACCTCTAGGCCACGAGAGCCCCTCAAAACCGGAGAATGCCGACAAATTAACAACAGCTTGGCAACATGACTCAAATGGGGAGGTCATGGGGAGGTCATGGGTAGGTCATGGGGAGGTCATGGGGAGGTCATGGGGAGGTCATGGGGAGGTCATGGGGAGGTCATGGGGAGGTCATGGAGAGGTCATGGGGAGGTCATGGGGAGGTCAGCTCCGAGATTCACAGTTTGATCTGTGCCAGGGTTTGTTTTTGTTTTTCTCATTTTTTCCCAAAGCCCCCAGGATCCTAGTCTAAGGCAAAGATAGTACAACATAACAAGATGGGCCACTCAGCAAAAAAAGTGTCCGCCGGAAGTTCGCTCTTTGCTTCAGATGGAGCTGCAGTCTGTTTTGAAGCTCTCTTTCATTTTTCCAGAAGAAGAATAGGAAAAGCACCTCCTTGCGTGCGCGGATCGACTGCTGTTCATCAGCAGTTCGGGTTCGTTCAGTGCGGAGTTTTAGTCTTTAAAAAATTTTAATGACCTCTCGCCTTTCATTCTAAAGTCAAATTAAACAAAGAAAACAATCACCCTTTCCTCGGGAAGAGGTTTTTTGTCAGCGTAACCATTTTAAAAAAACGTTCTTCCGAAATTTATTCTAAAACTTGCTAGTTTCACTTTGATTTTTTAAACTCAAGTAGGGTAACTCTGTTTGCAAAGGGTGTGCATTTGCGAAGAGGGAGCCACCGAATTTTGAGGACATTTTTTAAATTGGCTCAAAGAGAGAAGTGGCCCCTCTTTTTATGTAGACTCTTTGTCTAAGGGTAGTAGGCAGGAGCAAGCACCCAAGTTTTCTTGCATCATGGGCAAAACATTTAGGAGGTCCCCCCATGGAAGTTTCGCGTGTTGTAATATTGAAAAAGAGTAGACTCTCTGGGTGACTGTCCTGGCAAAATTTAAGATTAATTCCTGAAGCCACTCTAGTCAGTTTAAATGTATTGAGAATTCCTTTGAAAATGACACGTATGACTGCCTGTCAGGCCAGGGATTGATTCAACAAAATGATTCTACATTCTATCCTATGTAGGCTAGATAGAATGGTTTTTGTATGCATGTATGTAAGAATGAATAGCACTGTGAGAAAAGATCTTACTGTCAAATAGGCCTACTTTCTCAGCCCCAGCAGGGGAATGAGAAGAAGACATAGTGACTTTGATATTGTTGTAGAGCCTTTGATAACTTTGTTTGATACTGGACAACCATAGGGTGCCCTGGTGTGGGTTTCTCCTTCTTTCCTATCACACATCTATTATCCTATCTCTCTTTCTTTTCTATATATTATACACTCTTGTAACACCTTTCATCTTCTTGATGTATAGATCTATTTGTATTGCAAGTATTTAGAAACTCTTATAATATATGTGCACTGGCACAATCAGTAGAAGGACCCTCGCCAACATTTTGGAGAGAGCAACGGAGCATCAATGGACGTATCCGGAGTGCAGGGATGTTGCTTCCTGAAACAAGAACAAGAACAAGAAACTCTTGCTAAATCTAAATCTAATAATACGGATACACTCTAATTCAGGACACCCCCTTTCTGTCTCTCTGTGTTTCAGGTGCTCTGTGTTCAGAATGGAGGACTGGGAAATGATGTGTGTCAAGAGGAACTGATGGCAGCATTTTCTCCCCACGGAGCTGTGGACTGCGTCATCATGTTACCTCGGAAGCCGTACGCTTTTGTGTGTTATTCAGATTGCTCTAGCGCGATGAAGGCCTTCCAGCACCTCAATGGTCACACACTGAAACAAGGAAAAGACCCATCACAAAATGTCATCTTGTATTTGTTATATGTAGAGAGAGGTAGGTTATTTTGGAAAAATACTCAATTTTTATGAGAAAAAAAAAGGTAATTGGGGTATTGCATATATGTCATCATTTTTGTGGAGATTTTTAAAAATGTCCATTGAAGCTATAGCAATTCTTCCAACTTGTGCAAACTAGAGGGGTTAATTCCTAAACATTTTGACAAGTTGATTTGTAATTATTGATAAAGGAAAAGCTGATGTCCCCTTCCCCCCCCCCCACCTTCGTTAAACAAAATAACAAAAACAACAACAAAATGAAGACTCCATCCCCCCAACCCCCCCCCCCCCCAAAAAAACCCCCCAGGAAAAAAAAGAAGAGCCCCACCCAATAAAATTAATAAAATATAAGTACCCCCCCCCTGAAGGTTACTTTATATAAATTACTAGTTTCATCATGATTGAATGGAGAATCTGCTGCTAAACATAAGACCATTTTTCAGATTTGTATATATATTGTATGTGTACTGAGAATTAATGCTGTATCACACAGACCTGCCACTCGTCCCGATTTAGTCGGGATATCCGAATTTTTTGCCCCAAATCTCAAGCATCCTGGTTTTCCCGATTTCGATTGCATGTATCCTGTCCCTTTCACATGGATAAAACCCACAAATACGTTCATCTACTTATTACAATAACATCCATCTTTCAATCATGTAGAAAAACAATGGCCTTGAGGCTTGTGGTCTGACTACATTGATCACACTTGATAAAGAACATTCGTAATGACTGCAGTGAAGTTACTGAACACACAGTGCTACAAATGAAACAGAGAGAGGGAGAGAGAGAGGGAGGGAGGGAGGGAGGGAGAGAGAGAGAGAGAGAGAGAGAGAGAGAGAGAGAGAGAGAGAGAGAGAGAGAGAGAGAGAGAGAGAGAGAGAGAGAATATTTTACAGAGAGGGTTGTCCCAGCGCATAAGACATTATTTACTAATGTCCTGTCTTGTTGTGTGTATGCGTGAGTACACCTAACTTTTGTAACGTCTTCTGCCTTTGTTAACGACCAAGACAAATTTCCCCCTGTGAGATGAATAAAGATTGTCATTGTCAAAACATATTTTTGTTTCCTTGTCGCCAACACAGCCCCACCCAGCGTTGTACCATCATCAGAGCGACCTCCTGGCCTGCATATCCTTGAGGATTTCGTCACGATACAAGAAGAGGCTTCCCTCATTGAACACTTCAAGTTCAACATTGAGGATTCAGAGGGACAGAAAGGTTCCTGGGCACTTTTTATTTATTTATTTTTTGTTTCCCTTTAGGACTTTATTAACAGGTTATGTTTTTCTTCAATCATTATTGCTAAATAGTTTATACATCTCCCAAATTAATTACATTTTTGTTACTTTGGATTTTTGTATCAAATCCATGGCTGAAAAGCGATTCTCATTGGCTCAGGTGATGTTGTTTAAGCTGAAGCTCACTGTTTTCCCCTGATTGTGAATAATGCATTCCTCTGGTGTCTTTGACTCAGAAAATGGTTTGGTCTTCATTGAAACTTGACATTATTGCTCTGAGTTACTGTTTGGATTTGTATTCAAACTAGAGCTGGGCGCGGAATCGAGTCCAGAAACGATTCCCGCAATTAATGCTACGGAAGAAAACTTCTGATTCCTTTTTTTGTAAACCAACGGTTACCAGTTACTTTATTCATTAAATTCTTTTTTTTTTCTTTTTTTTGGAAGAATTTGCTTTTGAAAAATAAAAGTTGATGCTTCGTAATGTTCCGAAATCAAGGTTATAATAAATCCTGAAGATGTTCGGAGCTAACCAGGTAACCATCGGAAGAAATCACATAATTAGAAAGTAAGTAATTGGGTTCGGACTCGATTCCTACGATTCCTAGATTTCAATAATCAGGAACCTAGCCGCCCAGCACTAATTCAAACGGATAAGCCAGAGAGTGGTGTCCCTACTTGGGATTTGTTGAGCTGGGCCCAAGTTGATGGTCTTCATTTCGTTTTTGTTTAGAGACTGTATGTAGTTACTGTGGATGATTTAAGATACAGTATGTTACAGATGAGCTATTTTAATATTTTAATAGGGGCCTACAAAAATTATGTTTTTTCTTTGGATGACAGTTAGTAGAATTAATTACCCTGAGCCGAGTGTTAGAAAGATCATGTTAATGTTTCAGAGTGCGGAGTGATGAAACATCGGCAAGTGAAACATTTTGGCTATGAGTTCAAATATGGCATCAACGACGTGGACATTAATGACCCACTCCCAGACGGAATTCCCACCATCTGTAAAGGTTTCCTGGACAGATCCTTGGCAACAGGTCTTGTCCACTTCTTCCCTGATCAGCTGACAGTGAACCAGTACAAACCCGGCCAAGGTTGGATGAGATAGACTCTCTGCTATTGCAGAAATGTGTAGAAAGTCGCTTGGTTAATGGGTGGTTTTTCCCTTTGATCCAATCTTAGTAAAGACATTGTTTCTAAAAAAAATAAAATGAATGAATATTTTTCTTGCTGTTTTGGAAGGCAGCACATGCAATCACAAGACACACACTCACACATACACACAAATATACACAATTTGTACATTAAAAACAATGCAATAACTCCATTGTAAACATGTCATGAATTGCTGACATTTCCTGATACCCAACTCCTCAATGAGAATTTCCTGACATGAACAAGATCCTATTAGAAGCATGTCTTCATTTTGATGTGTTCAAAATGAAAGTAGTTACAAATCTGAGTGGAAAATAAAGAAAATTATATTTTGTTTTAGCGATAATTGACTGTGCATTCCATAGTGCTGTCCCTGTGGTTTTATGCACCCCGCATAATTTAGCAAAATTTGATAATTTTTTGCATAATTTCTGATTACAGTGGAATCCACTTATAACGAGTCCTGAAAAAACGAGAAGTCTGTTATAAAGACACTATTCTAAAACCCCGTTTTTTCCCTTCTTTCTCTTTGTAAATAAAATACTGCTATAGCGCAATCTGACAGTCACGCGAGTCGGTTATAAGCGGGATATAGCTGCTGCTGTGCACAGCGCATAAGCCATTTGTTCTTGTATAACCTTGCCAGTTCAGAAACTTGTCGGTTATCTTGCGAAACAAAGAATGGGAGAGCCCACGAGTGCCAACAATGAAGGCCGGATTGAATGAGTGGGGAGAGTGTGGCATGCACAGACATGCAGAACGCATTGTGTGATAGGCCAGCCTAGTCTAGATTATCTAGGCATACCATGCCTCTCACTTCTCTGATGCGGGAATGGAGAGGTCATAGTGCTGTACATTTGTACTGTAATGGACGGAGCGAATGTGGGACGTGGGCGGGGTGTAGTATGTTCCCATTGTGCGCAAGCAGACGGAACGCACCACAGGGTATGGTGGAATAGGGGACAACACAGCGAGCGAGTTAGCCTAGAGAACTTTCTTTCAGATCGCCAACGCCGAGCTGTCAATATCGCTAACGTTTGAGAAAGAAACCTGATTCGACTTTTGATCAAGTAAGACTTAAAGGTCATGTTAAATCAAATCATCATCAGGGGAGATTACAAAAAGAAATAAACCGAAAACCAGACTCATAGATTAGGCCTACTGTACTATTTCCCTTGAATTTATTACTGGATCCCTTATAGCGAGAATCCTGCTATAACGGACATTTGGCACCGGTCCCCTCCCTCTCGTTATAACAGGATTCCACTGTATTTTCCTTTGTCATTCTTTGTTAAAATTAACAGAATCGCATAATTTCACATTTTTGGGCTCATTTTGCATAATTTCAAAATTTTTCTTGCATAAAACGATGGGGAAGATAGTGTTGTAATATCAATATCATCCTGGGAAATGAGATAATCCCCACCCCCTCACCTCCCCGCCCCCCCGAAAATAGAGCAATGCCCCCTATCTGCATAACATACACACAAACAAGTGGGTTTTTCTGGTGTTTGAGATATAAGTAAAAATTGAAAAGTTTTGAAAATTTTAGACGGAGCAATGTGCCTGTGGTTTTTGAGTTTTCATTTCATGATATTTTCTTCTATTTCTAGGTATTCCCCCTCATGTTGATACGACCTATGCATTTGAAGACGGGATCGTGTCGCTGAGTCTCGGCTCACAGGTAAGGTAAAGGACATAATTCAAGACAATTTATACCGGCTTGGATTTATTATGGTTCTGAACAATTTGGGCCATTCCATGAAAAGTGACACATGCAGCATGGAGATGATGACTGACTGAAAAAATTCTAAGAAATTATATAACCCTTCTTTACTCCTTTTTTGTATGATGCAACCTTTCCCTAACATAAAAAAACAAAAAAACATTGAGTATGGCTGAAGATTAGAGATGTTACCAGAGAGTTTTGTATAAAAAGAAAAGAAGGAGAGATAAGAATGATAGGTGTTTGATAGAAAAGAAGGAGCAAAGCACACCAGAACACTCGCCAACCACCCACTGATGATAGGTCGCGACCTCAGTGCTTTCTTATCCCCAGGTCGCGACCTCAGTGCTTTCTTGACCTATCTCCAATTTTTTAAACCTTGAAAATGTGACTTCTTCTTTATCTCACTCTTTGATAAAAACTGTTTTCACTGTTATTAAAAATGGAGATAGAACGAGAAAGCACTGAATTCACAAGGTGCTAATGGTATTCCTTGTCTCCAGGCAGTGATGGACTTCCGTCACCCGGACGGGCGACACCTGAGCGTGGTCGTCCCTCGTCGTAGTCTCCTCATCATGACGGGGGACTCGCGCTACGTCTGGTCTCACGGGATCACACCGAGGAAGTCGGATATTGTTGCCACACCCACCGGCTGTGGCCTCACCTTGGTGCACAGAGACACGCGCCTTTCCCTCACCTTCAGGAAGGTCGTGATGGACAGAAAGGAAGAGGGGAAGAGTGTGATTGAGGCTCTTTTGCCGGAGACGGAGGGTCAGGCTGTGGCCTTGGAGAAAGAGCATGTGCAACAGGTCAGGGTTGGCTTCTGATTCCACACTGTCTCCCTCTCTGTGTGTGTGTGTTTCTGTTTTTGTTTCTCTCCCTCTCTTAGATCCCTACTGACACAGTCACTTCCTTGTCATATTATGGACAGCTGTTAAAGTATTGTTATTTTCATCTGTCTCTCTCTCTCTCTTTCTCTGTCTCTATCTCTCTCTCTCTTTCTCTGTCTCTCTCTCTCTCTTCCTCTCTCTCAAACTGAAATTCGCTATCAGTTAGAAAAATGTCATGTTGAATTCCTTTGAATGATAAAGAGTTACGCGAATGAGTCATTCTGTAAATGAAAAAAGATGGAAAGCAAAATGTCTAAGATAGAAGGTATTTATTTAGTTCCGAATCATAAATAAAGAGGTCTTTGTGCTTAAGAATGTACCTAAATCATCATCAGATTTTGATTCAGGTTAGCAAGGTGTCTCATTCCACGGAGGTTCCCAACAAATTCCTTGCTGTACAGAATGGTGGTTGTTGTTTTTGCTTTGCCATGATCTGGAGCTATGGAGATATTGCTGGCGTGCTTGATGTCATGTCGAATAATGTACATGCCATCTTCTATGGTGTCTCTGTTCTGCATAAGGAGCTAGAGATTGTCAGTGGTGTGGGACGAAAGAAAGAACTTCAGATCTTGCGGTTTTTTTCAGAGTCGAGAAGGTGGAAGTTTGACTGTTGCACGATGCTGATTGCACTGAGAGATCAAAATATGTGCTTTCGTGGGTTGACATGGTTCAGGTTAAATTTAGTGGACTACCGGTATGTCTTTTTGCGGCCTGTCCTTATGTGTGGAAGATATACATATATAACAGTTTAGTAGGGTCCCATTCTGATTTTTCTTTAGGATCTATATCGACGGCTGAGTGCAAAAAGTGACTATATCCTCTTTCAGTTTTGAGAAAAACGAGTTTTGAATTTTGATGGTGAAATCTCTGTAACTTAGTAAAAAAAAAGTTAATACATGTATCTCGATACCGAATTGATTAGATGTTTACAGAGGTTAAAGAGCGGCTTAAAATCTCACTACCCATATCGATAACTACATTTCGACCAAAAGTGGATATGATCACTTCTTGCGCTCAGCCATCGCTAGATGTATCTTTTGTTTCATTTGCTCAGGTTGGCACTTGCTGCTCTCTCAGTGTGTTGGTTGCCCGGTTCTCTTTTACTTTGAGCTTTGGCTCAATCATCTTGTACTCTGTACTGCTAGTCACATATTGTCAGATTGTTCAAGCCTCATGTCACACTTTTTACGGTCATATGCCATCCCATTTCTTTTTGTTCTTGTTTCATGTATGCTCCGGATGGCCAGTTATATTAAACTTTAAAGGAAACAAGACCAGTGGAATCTCTTTCAACCTTCCTTGGATTCTCTCCCTTGCTCAGGTATATGACGACATAGCGGAGCACTTCAGCGGCACGCGCTACAAACCCTGGCCTCGAGTGGTGGACTTCCTGCAGGAGCAGCCTCCCCTGTCTCTGCTGGCTGATGTCGGGTGTGGCAACGGAAAATGTCTGGGCGTGAACAAAGACTTGTTTGAGGTGCGAAATTGTATTGGTTTAATTAACATCCTCTTCAACATTGTAAGGTTATTGAAGTAAAGGGTGGAAGCTCTGAAATTGATGTCCAACTCCCGATATGACCTAGTCAAATGGGAATTTTCATGTTAAAATTAAAATGCCTTTTGTGGGTGGTTGGCGGGTGCTCTGGGGTAGTTTGCTTCTTCCTTTCTATCAAACTTCTATCGTCCTTATCTCCCCTTTTTCTTTTTTTCTTTTTGTTACTTTCTTGTAACACCTCTAATCTTTTGGTGCTCATATTTTAATGTTCTTTTTCTCTGATAGATTGGCAGCGATTTCAGCAAAAATCTGGCCACCATCTGTCGCAGTCGTGGTAACGAAACCTGTGTTGCGGACGTGACTTGCCTCCCCTTCCGCTCAGACTCTTTTGACGTGGTCTTGTGCATCGCTGTCATACATCACATGGCCACCAAGGTCAGTAGGCTGTTGGTCCACCTCGGGTTTTGACGGTAGTGGTAACCTTATATTTATAATCACTATTGAGTAGATTTATCCTCACTTATGACTTACGACCAGCGTTTTGTCGATATTTTACCTTTTATTATATTTTCCTCTTTTGCCATTGAGTGCTGAGGGGAGATGCAGTTTTCTATTCTACGGTAGGTCAACTCTGTTAAGATGTGGTTTCTCAGGGTCCCCTTGACTCCCTCAATCCATCTTTTACGTGTTCTACCTTTTCCTTTGTATCTTGAGTAGCCTAATTGGTGTTACAGGCTCTCGAGGCTAGCTTACTAGGTGGCTTTCATAACAGGTGGCCAAACCCTATACCCTGTTCTAAATGACCATAGTCTTTTCAGTATCCTGAGTTTTACATGATCACAGCCATCTTGATATCTCAGTCTTACACAGTCGCAGTGGTGTTGGTATCCTTCTGATTAAAATTTTCATTCAAATCATCTTTATCTGAATTTCATTTTACATCATTTACAGTCTAGCACGCACATTTATTCCCCCCCCCCAGGAGCGGCGCCAGAAGGCTGTGTCTGAGATTGTTCGGGTCCTGCGGGCTGGCGGGCGAGCTCTGCTGTACGTGTGGGCCATGGAGCAAGACCTACAGGAGAAGCCGTCCAAGTACATCCACGTGAACAGACAGAAGAGGATAGAGGGGAGTGGTTCGCCGGACGATGAGGCATGTGTGGTGAGCGGTGACCACTCGAGGATTGCGTCGTCAGAGTCGGAGGAGAGTGGTCGTGTCTCTGCTGGTGGTGATGGTGGGTTTGTGGGGGGAACGCAGAAAATGTCTGAACTGCCCGGTGATGTGGAAAAGAAGAGTGACAGAGATATGGGTTTGGAGGAACGGTATGGCTCAAGTGTAGGAAGTAGGAAGGAGCTCAGTGACAAAAGTTGTTCTGTATCAGGAAGTGTCTGTCGTGGAATCGAGCGGTGTGGTGAGGAAAAGAAAGAGTCCGATGGAAGTGAGATTGTTTCTGATTGTTCTGGACTCAGCATTTCTGAGAGATGTAAAGACGAGGGGGTGAGTGCCGGAGAGGAAAAGATTACCCGGAAAGATGGCTCTGAAGCCAACTTGGAGAGTCACGACAAGGGTAGGACAACGGGGAAGAAACTCCAGATTCACGTCAACAGAACACAGTTTCAGGACCAGGACATGCTGGTACCATGGCAACTGAAAAAGGCAGCCAAAAGCTGCGATGTGTCTGCCTCAGGGAGCGATCAACAACAGGTGTTTCACCGTTACTATCACATGTTCCAACAGGGGGAGCTGGAGGCAGTGTGCCAGGGTGTGCCGGATTGTTCAGTGAGAAAGAGTTACCATGACCAGGGAAATTGGTGCGTTGTTCTTGAAAAATTGTGATTGTGAAATTGTGATTGTGAGTACATTAATAATATAATAAATCATACGAAAAGGGAGGACAATTGTTATTTGAGTCTGTGACAAAAAAATGTGTAGATTGCGTTGGTTCTCATGCCTGCATGAGGTGTGAATGAGAGGCTTGTAGTGTACTGGTATTATTTGAATTTGAAGAGTGATGTGAAATTGTTCAAAGTTATGGGGAGACGTACACTCCCGGAAAAATTTTCTAAACGAATGACTTTTATTCACTTTCACGTAAGTGTGCAAGAAGTACATAGGTAAATAGGATGTACTAGGGGTGAGTTTGTTGAATTTGTTAAATTTTTATGAAAAATGGGTCTCTGTGGCGGCCATCTTGGATTTTCAAACCAGTTTCTTAGTGCAGAAGAATTTCATAGTAAATATTGAATTATGCCTGAATTTGGCACACAAGTACAAACCTATATGAACTAGGGATCCATGTGAGGATTTTGACTTATCTTTAAAACTAAAAAAGTGAGCCCAAAGACATTGGACCCCCTAGGGTCAGTTGACAAAATTTTGGGGTAGCCTACATATTACAAAAAATTTGAATATTTCCTCAAGTTACCAATATTTCCCAATTCCCTTTCATAGATCCCCAGAATCGATCTTAAAGCACCTGTACACCAAATTTGAAGTTCTAGCTTCAGTAGTTTTTGAAAACTTCTTGCACCCAGGAGGTCACATATGTCAAAAAGTAGATTTTGAGAAAAAAAGAAAAAACAGGAAATTTTAAAATGATTTTTAGAGCAATTTGCACTTTTCAAACTTTAGGTCATAATCATTTGGGGTGTTTTTTCAACAGTTTCTTCATTGTGACCCGATAGAACAGATGTCAAAGGATGTTTTCCCGCAAGAAACAAAAGTTGGATAGTTTGAAAATTTTTATCGACATTGCCTGGGATCGGCGACCCAGGTCTTCCCTTAAGATTATCATAATTGATGCTCCCTTAGACAAAGGTATTCTTTTAAATACACTTTTTGAGTACAAAGCAAAGACTTTCTGTCAAAAGTGGCATCTGTGGTGTAGTTGTTGGGGGAGGGAACAACACTTGTAGTCCTTGCCCCTCCCACAGTTTGGCTTCAGGAGTGAAATGAAAAGGTGAAATGGTATGGGTTTAACCCCTATCAACACTATAAGGTTATTTAAGAGGCAGGACCTAATTTAACGTCCGTCTCCGAAAGGACAGAGCCAAGTGGGAAATTCGTGTAAAGTGCTGTTTCCAAGGACACAACGTCGGACCGAGCTGAGGCACGAACCCTCGAACCCGCAATCTCATGATTACGAGTCCGGTAGTCTAACCACTAGGCCACCGACACCACTTCTTCAGGAGTGGAAAACAAACCATTGGACTTGGAATCATAACGTAACACGATATGTCAAGATCTGTTATTTACTTCTCAGTAATAAAAGAGTTCTTGAAATCAGGACATCACGCAATCACCCATATATTTATTACATTTACATACCAGTAATATAATCTTCATGATGGGTGGATCAATTCAGGAAAATGGAGCCAGTAGTTTCACTTCACATTTCTGAGCAGGCAGGACCTGTCGTACTGTATTAGAAATCTACATAACTGCTGTAATGCCATTATATAACACAGGAACAGGAAGACATGATTAAAATTCTAATCACATACTGGTGCCATATATATGAAGAGAATCATTATTGATTATGCATAAAAACTGATTTTCTTTTTATAAAAAAAACAAAACAATACAGTGGAGCCAACTAAAACTGAAATCTGTGTAACCGCCAAAATGTTCATTGGTTTAGCTGGGTTTGGGGATTAGAAAGGTTGCTCAAATTATACAAGACAAAAAAAAAAAAAAGGGAATTTTATTTTCTGTCAGTTTACCGCTGTTTTCGAATAAACGTGATCTGCTTAAGAAGACTTCACTGTATTGGGTATTGTTCAAATCTGAACTAAAAACATTGTCAAAGCAGCACAGCACCGCAATGGGAAGTAGGAAATTGTTTTGATGATGAGGTAAATTACAAACCAAGGTAAATAATCAATCTAACTTAATTCTAACCATCACACTTGAAATTAAAATGGTCAACAAACTGACTAGAGGAACAGGAGTAGCCAGACCAGGACAGAATAGAATAATACTATAATAAAGATACATGAAATCCTCGTACATAGAGGTATTTTTTACACTCCTCCCCCTAAAAAAAATGTTGAGCTTCAACAGAGTTGGCTCCACGTGTTGCACTGATAAAGCCACAGCCATTTGAGAGGTACACTGACAAAATGAGCTACTTCTTGCAGTCCACAGGTGTGGAGATATTGGCCAAAAATTGACAGTAGGGTCAAATTTGTAGATTTTCTATAGATGCCATCTATTTCAAATTTAATAACATGTTTTAAAAAATTATTTCATACTTTTTAAAATTGTAAAAACTTCAGCTATAGGCATGGTGTGTATCTCTCTAATCCGAGAAGTAACTCATTTTGTCAGCACGCTTAACATTTGCATGTGTATGTTAGATGACCTCGAGGGCCGCCAAGTAAACTTCTATGGTCAGTCATGTTTTTCAAACTGTACAGGAGAGACAAAAAACAGATTTTCTTGAAGCGTTTTGGGAGGATTAACTTCATTTCCTAAGGGAACCGTATGTCTGTCATGGCATTTGTATTTGTAGACTCCCTTAGGAAAATGAAGTTTTTCCACCCAAAACGCTTCAACAAAAACCATTTTTAAAAATCTCTCCTGTACAATTTGAAAAACATGACTTACCGTAGAAGTTTACTTGACCATCCTTGACAGGGTCTAGCTCTAATTTGACTTTAAAAAACCCCACTCCAGATGAGTTAAGTGATTGAAAAAAAAAAAGAAAAAAATGCATACACAAATTCTCAGCAATCAATGTAGGGTGGGTAAAACTAAGTTTTGAGGGAGGATTGCAAAATCAAAATGGCAGGAATTTAATATATTGTCATTCGTCTGTAATTCGTCTGTAATTCGTCTGTAATTCGTCTGTCATTCGTCTGTCATTATGATGAAGACAAAGGAAGAAGGCACCTCTTGGTCACAAAGGGAAGCCATCAAAGACCAAGTAGGCCTATAGAACACCACATAGTTGTACATGTAAAAAAAAGTGTAATACATTGGAGACTGCTCAAACTGAAAACTGTTCGTGTGAAAAGAGCTGTAAAAAAAGTGTAGTCCAAAAGAAAATAGAATTCCAGAAGTTAACTATTTTTTCTCTTTCTAAGAAAACTACTGACTACTGATTAGCCATAAGCTCTGACTTAACCAAAGCGAATTTCTAGGATTAAGTCGTGTCATTTTTCACTAGCACCTCTCCTCAAGTAATGCAGTTCATCACGTTTAATTATACTACGCTTCAAGACAGCAAAATACCTTTGTCAACTGCAAGCCAGAGAGAGAGAATCGCCTGTGTACCATTTGCCAAAGTTACCAAACACATCAACAGGCCTACGCACTCTAGAGTGACACAAGGGTAGCAAATGTCCATTTGTCTCACGACCTTCCCTTCTCTGGGCTATGTCCTATAGATCTGTCCCCGTCATTTTAGGCAAGACAATAGAAAAATTATGAAATTATGCAAACTGAGCCCAAAAATGTGAAATTATGCCATTCTGTTGATTTTAACAAAGAACGATAAAGGAAAATAATCAGAAATTATGCAAAAAATGATCAAATTTTGATAAATTATGCAGGGTGCATAAATCAACGGGGACAGGCCTATTGTCGCTGCAAAGCTAGTTCACATAAATAACAATAAAAATTAATAATTCATAGCATTTGTATAGTATAGCGCATTATTATATTCCCGCTCAAAGGCAAGCTCTATGCGCTTTACACTCTATATTATTACCCCAGCAGATCATAGAACACTCAGAAACATTCTCAGCTTCCCGGGAAACATACACCTGAGCACATGCATGGCATGTGAACTGCTTCATGTTGGCACTGTCATTTGGCATGATTTGGAACATCTCACTCACTTCACATCTGAAGCCTGTGCAGAACACAGCACCACACCTGCCAACCCCTACCAGAAAAAAACAGTCTAGAGAAAAAAAAATAGGAGCATCTAACTTAACATCCATATTCCCTGACTATATGTTTAGGGATTTCCTGACACATTTTCTGAATCGAAAAGACATCAGATCCCCGTTAGGCCCAGTTTTCTCGGCTTGGGAAAAATAAAAAGGAATTTTGCATATATTCCGTCGGAGTCATTCAAAAATATCGGAGCAATTACGATAAAATCGGAGCAGTTGGCAGGTCTGCAGTACAGTTACTCTTAGGCTATCTGTTCCCAACGTTTATAGTGCATATTCATTACATTGAGTTTGTCTTTCTTCCCCCCCCCCCCCCCCCCCCATATTCATCACCTTTGTATCTTAACCCCTGTCGGGGAATCCTTCACAAAACAGTCTCGTGTCGTCACATTATCTGCCAAAATGACCCCCTCCCTCCAAGGGAGGTCACTAGAGTAATAAGGAATAGAGATGACTGCATCCCTTCCTCCCCTTGCAAAGGTTCATGTAAACGCACGCTCCGTATAAACACACGCTAAGCAGCCCTCCCGAGCACCGTGCGTTTAGGTGGAGACTACTGTACATTAGTACAGTGCAGTAAAGTGTGCTGATCTACTCTTGCATCAATGCCGTTCATAATTCTGTATGACTGTTCAGCAGATTAAACAAGCCAACTCTGGCAATGTTGAAGAGATAGCACAGTGCAGACACCCTGTAGCTTAAATTCTAGTTTACTGAAAGAGGTTTGTAAAATTTGCTGCAAGCGCAAGCATTAGCACGATGTTCCCAACACTACATTGTTGATAATTATTGCTGGGTAAGAAACAATTGAAATGGTGAAAAGCAGTGTGATTTTCAGGCCTTCCTTAAAAAAAAAGCCAAAGAAAAAAAAAGCCATGAAGATCGAGGAGGCACTGCTCAAAGCAATCTCTCTAAACTTAAAATAAGACCAAGCTGAAGAAAATCTGGCAGATCAGTAGATTTCAATTTAAAATAAAACAATCTCCACTGTCATATAACATTAATAATAGGACTACGCGCAATAATTTATAAATAGAAAAAACAACAACTTAAGGGCAATAAAAATAGAATGCTAATACAATAAAACGAAATAGAAACAATGAGTAAACTTTCACTAAGGCTATGAAACTGTATCATGATGAAATAATAAGAATAAAAACAAAAATAAAGGTAGCATTACTATAAAAAACAGCAATTATTACTGAACATGGACTATTTTTCAGAGAAATTTTTTAAAATTCATTATGATTAAAATTAAATAACTTTCACGTAATTAAAAGAAGAAGAATAAAACTGTGCGTAACTAGCTCAACTTCAGGGCAAAGAACATGAATTAAATTTTATGATATGATCTGACCAGCTTAAAGTTAGCTTTTTCTGAACCTTCAGATCAGACAAAGCTATGACTATGACACGAGACCTGTGCAGGCCTGGTCTCATTTCTAGAACTCCTAGTTGTCTCTACAAACACAATTACGACCTACCCACTGAACAGAGACACACCATTTACATGATGTAAAATGACAAAAAGAGAAAACTCAAAGAGTCTGAATATAAAAAATCCCCAATGCACACCAGCAGGAGGTGCACCCCCCCCCCCCCCCTACATACATTGCAGAGAGAACCAACAGTGGTAGTAGTAGTACAGACAATGAACACATCTCTATGCTCCGACACATATATATACAGTACAAGCTGGGCCGTCTTTCTATGAAAGGGATGATCGGTGCTTTAATATAAGCTAAAAGTCATTGGCCTACTATATTTACACTCTACTGGAATGGGGAAATAAATATTGAGAGATGCAAAAAATTAGGTCTAGATCTATACTCTCAAAACAAAATGCCCCTCGCGAAATATCACTTCCGGATTTTCTAAAATTACAGAGACAGAAGCGTTGGCCTTCAAAAGCGATCGGCGAAATAAAGAAATTTAACTTTTTGCAGCAAAACTGTCTCAAAACTGAAAAACCAAGGGCGCCATGATCTGGAGAATATTTTAAAGAATTTTTTGGCGAAAACCGCATGTCGATCGATGCAGCCATTAAAAAGCCTTTTGAATAGCAAAATTCGGCCACCACAAATTGTCTCAGCACAAGGCCAAACTTGTCTCAGCACAAGGCCAAACTTGTCTCACCACAAGGCCAAACTTGTCTCAGCACAAGGCCAAACTTGTCTCAGCACAACGCCAAGAGCTCCCTCCCCTAAAATAAAAGACCTTTGGGTGTCTAGCGGGGAGTATTCTCCAATGAAAACAACAAATGAAAGGTGTGACTACAAGACATGATGAATGCATGATCTTTGCTACTGATGCAGTCAACTTTAATTCGCCAACAAGGGGGCTATCCCGAAAAATACTGTTTTGAGAAAATCGAAGGTAAAATTTTTGCCCCTTGTTCAGTTTCTTTAAAAGACAAGGAGAGTTTTCTCTATAGCCAAACAAATATGCCGATGAAACCAAACTTCTCCTATAGGACAATAGGTAGGAAAATGCCCACTTTGGGTGTAGGTCAAGATTTCTGAAAACCCCCGAAATCTGGGTTAGCCCGCTTGTCCTTAAAAGTGAAAGCGACCTTATATAGATCTATACCATATCAATTAATTAAGGTGCTGCTCCGACAGACTCCAATTTCTGATTTCTAACCAAAAACAGCTACACTATACAGCTCATGCTCAAGTTTTGTACTTTTACAAGAAACAATTTTTAAAAATTGACATCATTTTGCTGAACTGTAAGTAAGTGCAAGATTCTCTATACTGTCAATACTATAGTATAATTATATATGGCAATGTAGGGTAGGCCTACAGTATAGTACTATAGGTTTCATTAAGAAATAAAATATTGGAATCAGAGATATCCGCATCATAATTCAGAACGATAGTTGACCAATTTAAGAAATGGTCTGCTTATAAAGATTTATGGGGCTGCATACGATATAATTCTGAGGCAATGTTTTTAAAATGCTTCTGCCCACAAAAACTGTTTTTCCTTTTAAAATGAAATAGATCTCTGTACCACAGTAGAACATGTGCCACCCATCTGTTAATACTGACCATATATGACCAACAGACGTCATCTCTGATTGCAGCACAAACTTGAACCATTTTCGCTGTCTAATGTGCAATATGGTGGTGGTAGTGACAAAAAACATTTTTTTACATCATAAAAATTTTATAATCTAAATACTAAGACAAGGCTAAAAATAATTTTCAAGAATAACGGTAACCCATCACAGATGTATGCCAGTGGAGCTAGCTATGAAAATAAAGCATTTCATTTTAATATCAATATCATGAAATCAAACATGATTAACATAGTAGAGAAATCCCTGAAAGCAGCCTGTCTGAGAAGAAAGGACAACTCTGGCAGGCAAACAGACTTCTTCACAAAATTGCACTTCAGATGGAAGAACAACCAATTCCTTCCCTGAGCTTTAAAAATAACTAAAGATGAACAGACGATTTTTCCGTCAGACGGACGATGAGATTACTGCTGATCTGAGGAGAAAGTTTTGTCATAGGCAGATGACAAGGACACAGGTATCTGATGCATGTGAGAAGGAAGTTCTGTTAGTTGGGGGGCTGAGGAGGAAGACACATTAATCTGTGCAGCCTGGTTCAGATGACCCATTTGCAACTGTTCCAGATCGCGATCATTCGCTGTTACTGAAATGTTAATGCTGGGCTGCTGGTATGCA
Source organism: Aplysia californica (assembly GCF_000002075.1). Taxonomy (NCBI): domain Eukaryota; kingdom Metazoa; phylum Mollusca; class Gastropoda; order Aplysiida; family Aplysiidae; genus Aplysia; species Aplysia californica. The sequence goes on along the minus strand of NW_004797713.1, from coordinate 585,078 downwards.
GCGAGGGGGCTCATGTGGTTAGGAAACATGACGATAGCCTGGGCATACGACTCGGATGTCATCACAGTTGAGTACTGGAGCTGGTGCAGGTCAGAGGAGGGCAGTGTCTGGGGGTCCTGTAGGATGTAGGCGTTGTGCTGATGATAGCCTATGGGTAACACAGCACCTGCTGTGCTGCTGGCGGTCGGCACCGGTGTCGATGAAGAGATGCCAACAGGCAGAACGGCCGGCACTGTGGTGAAAGCCACCTCATTGTTGTCCAGTGGCTCGGGAAGACTGTCGATGGTTGGAGGGGCATTAGGAGGGTGGCTGGCGGAGGGTGCAACATGATACGCTGGTATAACATGGTCGCTCTTGTAGTGTGTGACGGGAAGGTGAACTTCACTCACAGTGTGACCTCCTTGTGTTACAAAGGTCTTCACGTCGGGAAGTCGAGCAGGAATTCCTTTGTCTGTCACATGATGTGGGACAACGGACGGATTTGTCTCTGAAGGAAGATTTTCACCAGCAGGGGATGAGGTTTGAACAATGACAGCTGGTGGAGACTTCAGGGTCTCGTTAGAGAAGACTCTAGCTTCATGTGAAAGCAGATCAGGTATTTGTGGGGTATTTTTGGTCTGAGAGCAGTCGGTGAAGGGGGCTGAACTGTCCTCGGAGACAGAATCTAAAGTCTGTGATGAGGTTTCGTTCCCATTTACTACAGCGATGAAATAATCTTTTCGTCTTGGTACTTGCCAAATTGTGTCCCCCTTCCAATCTTTTGGGTTTCTTTTGTGAAGCAGAATCATGTGACGCCGAAGAACAGAAGCATCTGCAAAATTTCTGTCACACAGTAGGCATTTGTACGGCTTCACACCATCATGTATCCGCTCATGCCGAATCAACGCTTGTCGCTGACTGAAGCCTCTGCCGCAGTTTGAACAAATATAATCTTTCGTTTCTTTATGAATCTTCATGTGAAATGTAAGTCCAGAGGCTTGTTTGAAGGACTTGTTACAGATTTTACAGATGAAAAGCTTCTTCTCGTTGTGCATAAATTTGTGCTCCTTCAGAGATTTTTCGTATGAAAAACTTTTATTACAAATTTCACAGGTAAATGGCTTGATTCCTAAGTGAACATTAGCATGCTGTTGGTATGAGCTTTTCTGAGAGAAAGTACTTCCACATGTCGGGCACATATAGGTTCGTTTCATTCCTAAATGCTCAGACTTCACGTGATATGCAAGAACATATTTTGTACTAAATGACTTTGAACAAAATTTGCAAGGGAACCTCGGTTTGATGTAATCTGCAGCATGGCACTTTTTATGCTCTAGCAGTTTTCTTTTCTCCTTGTACATTTTGCCACACACATCACAGCAATTCTCAGCTTTGGTATGACACTTCAGATGACGCCGTAGGTCTTTCTGAAACCCAAATTCCTTGTCACAGTCTTCACATTTGAAACGTTTAGTCAGATGAACTCGTTGTCTGTGGGCTAAGAGTTGAAAATGTCGATTAGTCACATAAGGGCACTCTCCACACTCATACTCTGTCTCATCTTGCTCACTCTTCACTTTCTTGTTTGATGAATGTTTACTTACATGTGCCCTTTCTGAATTTTTAATCGATGCGTTTTCGTTCTTGCCATTACGATTTTTCTTTCTTTTAACGATTTGAGCTTTGGTTCCTTTATCTAGCTTAACATTAATTCTTTTACTTGAAGGTTTTGGAATCTCTTTTTTCATACATGAACGAAGACTTCCTAGGTTAGACCCAGATTTTGTTGAACGATCTTTGCGAATGTCCAACTCACTGCTAACTGAGGGCTTTTCAGATTCTTTTATCTTCAATGAGTGATTTCTCTTAGACCGTCGTCTTGTACAAACCTCATCAGTTTGTTCAATTCCATTGTTGGGCTCACCGCTGTCAGATGCTTGTGAAACTTTATCATGACAAACTATTTTAGAGTTTCTCTTAGATGTCTCCCTTTTATGTTTATGATCTACACTGGAAACACTTTTCTTTCTTTTGCCACATTTATTCATTAGAGTATCATCAACATCAATAAACACTTCATGATTTGGTTGTAACGGTGGCAACGGTTCCCTTTTTTCCTCAGCCACTACTACATTAGTCTGGTGATTTGCATGCCTTTTATGGAATTTTTTAATTGTCTCTTTTTTGTAAACTTGCAAAAGAACTTGTTCTACTTCACTCACAGCAGGTTGGGAGGTGACATTTGATTTACTTGAATCAGTAATTGTAGGAGCTTGCAGAATCACAAAGGGCTCAGGTGGAGTCTTCCCATGTATGACGTCCTTCCGAGACTGGGGCTGTCCTCGTAGACTTGAATTAAAATACCACTTATCAAGAGGTTTAATATCAGGGTCCTCCCCAGCCTGAATTTCTTTTAAGTCATCCACAGCCAAATCAAATGATTCCTCAACTTCTACAGGCCTGTCACCATTATCAACAAATATTCTTCTGTCTCCATCGCACGTTTTATCATTGACATTGACATCCTCTATTGGCTGACCATAGTCATCTTCACCTTCAACACTACCGACTCCATGAGTAACTTCTTCAAAATGTGTAAAGGCAGCAGAAAAATCTTCCTCACTTGGGACATGGCCATTGGCAATAGCCCTATGAAGAGTAGAAATCAAAGTTTTCAGAAACGAGTCAATCTTCGTAACAGTTGTCCATGTAGCTTTAACTGTCACAGGTTTCTGAAGTGACAAAATTTCAACATCCAGCTGTACAAATAAACGGTGTAAGTAAGTCATCAAACCTTGAGGATGTGGGAATGTGTTGATATAATCATTTGATATTTCAACTGTGGCATGAGAGAACGGGTCTGCAAGATTGATATCCATTTTCTATTATTTAGATTCTATGTGCAATTAATATGGCAAGCTAGCTGGGCCAAATAGAACAGACAGCAGATAGGAAAGTATTGTAGATTTTTGTATAGCTTCACATTTGCTATTTTCCGCTGGAGGCGCTGTGGCACTGCACGAACTGAAGACCCGGAAATACCCCAAAACTCGAAGGTTCATCTCACACGATCAGCGCAAAGAAAACAGAAAACAAACAAACAGAACAGCAGGAGAGCACTCAGGAGTCATGACCTGGGTGTGGCCCGGCCCCCGTAGAGTGTCAGGAAATTAGGGCCGAAACACTTGCTTGCTTGAGACTTGAGGCTGAGGGGGTTCTTCCTCTGAAGATCTCCTGCTGTCAGCTCGCCCCGCGAGTTTTCAGTTTTCTCCCACAAGATTCAAGCCTATTTATTCATTTCGCGGACTAGTAAGCTGAACTGCGTCACTTGTAAGAACACAAGATCTCTAATGCACACTTGCTGACGCTGGAATATTGACTGGAACAATAAAAGTAATGGTAAATAACTAAGAAACGTTCTTCCTGACTTGCACTTGTTGGCCCCAAACAAGAAAAGTTAGGTTGTTCTTGCCAAAGCTTTCCAGTTTCCTTCCATTTGTTTCCGGAAGTAGTACAAAAATGCCTTCATTTACAAGAGAGTGTATTTGTCTTTTTTAGGTAAGAGTAGCCCCGCCTGAAATGACGTCATATCATAATATTTTGCTTGGAGCCTAGGCCTAGGTCAGAGAGCCTTGCTACCTTGCAGCTGAGCTTCAGTTGCTCCACTGTACCCAGGCATACAAGCCACCTCTGCCCTACTCAGTCTGTTCTGGCCGTCCGCCAAGCGAGCTCTAGCGTTTCAGGTAAACAGTAACCCATTTGCGTTTTGTAATAGGCTGTACATAATCTTTTACTATTGAAAGAATTGATATAAAATCTTATTTTACTTGTTTGTGCCCTGCCAGAGTATCTCGCAAAACGACAAGACAATTTTGAAACTGCTGCTGCCTCTGATCAGCTGATCAGAGACTGCGATGTTTTGCGTCTGATGTCCTGTGACAACAGCGAGGTACAAAGTTCATTCATGCACTTGGTTTCTAGGTCAGTGGTAGATCTAGTGACAGCGCTGGCTCTTTGTTTTGGTTTACGGAGCGTTTGGTTTATCAAGTTAGCGCACATCTATCTAGACCCAAGATCTTGTTGGGGCTGCTGGTTTGTTGTTGATGTTTTTTCCTCCTTCTTTCTCTAGCTTCTTGTCTAAATTACCCAAACTAGCTTCTTGTCTAAATTACCCAAACTAGCTTCTTGTCTAAATTACCCAAACTAGCCTTGGTCTAACTTGAAGAGTTGTCATGCATGGATTTTTCTTGGTGTCACTTCTTCAACTTATTGTGATCCTGATCATACTCGTTCAACCTATGGCATGGCGTATATAATCTAGATCTAGATCTAGATAGATCTAGATGGCTCTCATACTATTAATACTTTTTTTCAGTCTCTTGTGTATTTTTCATGCACACACGGCTTCTTCAGTCTCCAGTGACCAACCACTCAATGTTATTATATAAAGTAACTAGAAACATATCTTATAAGATATAGTATTAGTAGTTAAGTA
>NW_004797713.1:573711-579533 GCF_000002075.1 Aplysia californica | reverse complement strand
AAAAAAATGGCGGAAAATTGGAAGCACTGAACGTTAGATCTATAGAACGAAGAAACTTCCTTTTTTCCGGACCCGAGTCCGAATTATTCGGACTCGAGTCCGAATATGAAAAAATGTTATTCGGACTCGGGTCCGAATAACGACAGCCATAACTATAACTATTGATTTTTGCGTCAAAAATGAAGGCCAAATTCGTGTTCAGCTTGCAAAATACTACTAGAAAAGAAGTGTTATAAAACATGAACATGAGACGGGTGCATAAAAGTAAAAAAAACCCAGAACATTTTAGAGAAGAAAATTTTATTCATCGCTGTCAGGTTTTGAATGAGAGGCGAACACTGTACCTTCAGACCACGACATGGGTGCCAGACCTCCGGGCCCAATCTCGGTTGACAAAATTTCACAGCATCACTTTTCGGGGTGCATCGGGTCTTTAAAAAGGGGAACAAAAAATTAATTGTCGGAAAAAAATTTGGCCGGTAACAATCGAGTCCGGCCAAGCGTAATGGACTTTTAAAAACTGGTATCGCGATATGCGTGCAAGTTCTGGATGCGATATTTCGTTTCGTCTGTCTGATCACAGGAAACGCCGGTGACGGGATCGAAAGGATAAATAAATTACATGGTTCAAATAAGGGTGAACGGATTTTTTAAAATCCTTTTGATTTTTTTCATGAGTAGTTAGATCTGTTCGCGCGAAAACCGGGATCAGTGTCAGTGAGACGAAAGCTAAGCCAGCGAGTGGTCGTGTCGTAAGCTAGCCTACCGCCACCTGCCGCTCATCCCGATTTAATCGGGATATCCCGATTTTTTCCCCAAATCTCAAGCATCCCGATTTTCCCGATTTCGATCGCCAGTGTCCTGATTTTTTTGTCGTTGCGTCTGTTGCGTCCGATTCTTAGTAAAAAATAGAAAAAGTTCTGCAATCTCTTTTGCTTGGAAGCACCGATTGGATTTTTTATCGGCAGAAACTTGGAACGTTACTTTCTAAAGCATCTATGCCGAATCTAATAGATGACTCACGCAAGTTATTTCAACATTATTTTTTTGGGGGGGTTGGGAAAATTTTGGATCTGGGTTTTCAGGGCTGGAAAAATTTGTCACTGGCACCCATGGACCAGGAGAACTCCTGGTCAAGTGAATGAAAATATGCGTTAAATAGTATTTTTAAAGATTTATACAATATGTGTGGCTTTTAGCCAACAGTTATTAGGAACTGGATTTAATTATTACGTGTAAACCAGCACTTTCAACTCGGTGTATGTAGGCCTACTGTCAATTGTTTGATCGTCACACCTTTTTTACCTTTCAGTTTGTGTGCTACAGGAAAAGTCTAACTTGCCTGGATCCTTAGTCGACCCCTCACTGTGTGACTGCAGATTTGTACAGGCGCAAGGTCCGCCATGATTGTCGTTCGCCTAACCCAGCTGTTTGACTCTGTCAAGCAGACGCTGTTTATTTTAGGAACAGCTCTCATTGGCTTCCTTGCTCTCAGAAACTCTGTAGTATGGTGAGTGTCCCGTTCTTTGAAATGTCTGTATATATGCCTGCCTGTCTGTCTGTCTGTGTTTATGTATGTTAATATAGTTTCTCTATCAGAAGTGCCATTAAATGCATTTTGTGATTATAATTTTTTCAACATAGATCTATATATGATTATATTTTTTTTAGCGTTGATACAGTCTAAGAGTAGGTGCTTTTATCCTAATTGTCTAGTTGAGATGATGATCAGAAAGAACACTTGCACTTGAAAGTGAATCCATTAAAAAATTTCTCTACTAAGAGAATGGCCTTCATCACGGTTTGACATAAAAATAATATATGGTAGAAGAAAATTTTTTTTTTCCAGTGAAAACTCAGGGTTAGTGAGCTTTATAACGTGTGAAAGTGAAAATACATTGCCATTTAAAAGGCACTTTAGGATTGTAATTCTTACAATCAACATTTGTACTATAAAAAAAATTAGCAGTGCTTAATGACATACATGCGGACACTTGTAGTGACAGACCACTCGTTTTTAATCCTCATGACTTTATACAGTCATATCAAAATTGAAAAATACTGACCTTTTAAATGTTATGTTAGTACCCTTGTCAAATGTATCTAATTGCTTTTGTATTCATAAAACTAATCCTTGTAGGAGACATCTGCTTTAAGATGTGTGACAATCTAAATGATACAACCCTTACATAAATTATTTACATCAAATGCATGGCGTTGTAGACTGGCTGATTTCCTATTAAATAACAGAATCGCAGTGGTCATTTCTCAGTTTTAAACTCCAGATGGCATTGTAATCTCCTTTTGTATTATTTACCCCCTATTATGGAGGAAGAAAAAGCACTTCAGGCATTATTCGCCTTTTACAGATTGCTGATACGTAATGCATTTTAGTTTTTCACCTGTTTTTACCACTGAAAAATTATCTTTAATTGTGATAGAAGGAGAAGTAATGTAGTAAACATGTCTGCATGTTCCATTCCCCTTACGCAGGCACTTTTGATCCATCTAGTGTAGACTCCTTCCTAGACAAGCCACTGTGTAGCCATGGAAAGTAGAGTCATGATTAACTTTCTGAAGCAGTTGGGGTTTTTTTTTTCAGGTTCATATCAAATGGATTTTTGCCTTCCCTATTAGTGTTGATTTTCACCACTATATTGCAGAATACCTTTTTCTCAAACCTTTTATTCTGTTTGTACACCTTGACCTTTGACTGTACGGATCGGACGTCTTCTTGTTCCTGCTCCCTTCCACAACAAAAGCTGAGAACAACCTTTACTAGCATATCAACCAGTTTAATTAAGACAGACAAGAACTGGACTGGCTCTAGTTGGAACGAGTGAACGTCTCAGCAGTGTGGGATGACAAAAACTACAACATAATAGCTCTTTTGTAGAGTTGCATTAATAATAATAATAATAATAATAAAAAGCATTTGTATGGCGCATATCCCTGCTCAACAGCTAGCTCTATGCCCTTCACACTATATTATTACCCCAGCAGACCATAGAACACTCCGAAACATTCTCAGCTTCCCGAGAAGCATACAGTGCAAGAAGCTGCTTAAAAGCACTGAAACACTAACAAACTGACAAGATCTTTCTCTGTCTATAGCTGGGTACCAATTCCCACCTGGGTGAAGTGAGGAAAATTTGTGTAAAGTGCCTTTCCCAAGGACACAACATCCGGCCCCAGATGGGATTCGAACCCACTACCTTACGGTTGCAAGTCTGAGAGCCTGACCACAAGGCCAGCCTTTCTTCTAGCACCCAAAGTCCTTTTATATATGACTGAGTTAATGTATGTTGTTCATTCAATGTTTTTCATACCACTGCAGTCAAATACACGTAAATGGGTGGTTGGAGGGCACTACTGATAGGTCCTACTTCTTTACTTTCCCTCTGTTATTTCTGTCTGTCTATCTGTCTGTCTTACTTTTTCCCAGCAACTAAATGACCATTATTGTGTCAATGTGCTTCTCTTTACTCAAACAAAACACGCGTAACGTCTCTCATCTCACAAATTTCCAGAGCCACCACAACCAATCTCTCTCAGCAAAACTTGCAGCAGTGAGAAAAGAACAATGAATGAACCACAAACATATACCAAACTTTGTGCTATAAAACATACTATTTGCAAATGGTGTCTCTCGTACCGAGTGCACCCTGCCAATCGAATTCTTTTGATTCAGTCAAGGTCAGCCAGATTTTTCTCCATGGAGGGGCTAATGCTATCATTTTGACAAAATTGGACCGAATTTGACTCAATTCGGTTGTGACCTTCAAAATCAAATATTATGTTTTTTTTTCCCAAGGTAGTGAGTCAAATTGGGTCTAATGGTCCCGAAATGGTAGCCTTTTCCCCTCCATAGAGGGAAATTTGGCTAGCCCTGACTCAGTTCTGATTGAATTTGATAGAGAGCGTGCAGTGGTTGTTAGATTCCTCACAGAGTTGAAGTTTGCTGGCCCTGACCCATGCTTTGAACTCTACCTCAGGCACATGCAGCAGTTCTGGGGAGCGTCCGGGGACTTCTGGCAGAGGCAATGGGCGGCCATGTACAACCAGGTCGGCAATGAGCTCTTGCTCACCACCGTAGGTAAGGAGAAATTCATGTCTTTTAAAATAATACAAACTGGGTGCACATGTGTTGTTTCTACGACTGTAAATTTTGGTTTATGGGAGGTTGGAGGGGACTGCTGGTGAGAACTGTGTGTACTTCTTTTCGTTCCCTACTTTGTTGTATCTGTCTGTCTGTCTGCCTCACTTTTTTTTCCCCCATCTTTCTAAATAACCATTAATGTGTCAATGTGCTTCTCGTTATCCAAATAAATATGCTTGTGTTGTTTATGTTTTCAAGTATGTCAGAAGTTTCATCAAGCAATTTCAAGGATTCATTTTCTCAATGTTTTACTTTTACAAGTATAACTTTTGATTTAATGGACAAATTTCTCTAATGTATTATATTGTTTTCTGATTTGACATCGTCTGATTGTCATTGTCATTGTCATCGTCTGATTTGTCTCCCCCCAGGGTCGTTTGTGTTCACCGTCTCTGTGTTCTGGTTGGCTAATGCTGTTCTCCTGGTCCTCGACCTGACCGGCTGGCCGGCATTTCTACTCAAGTACAAAATCCAGGCAGATAAGAATAACCCGGTAAGTGGGCTCTTCTTTTGGGGGGTGTGTGTGTGTGTGAGGGTGTGTCTGTGTGTGTGTATGTGTGGGTGGGGGGGCGGGGGCATGAAATTATATAACTTTGTTAACTGGTTACCAGCCTCTATGGTGTATTGGTTTGTTCTTTTTCTCTTTTGTCATGGCTCAAAGAAGATGGTAGTTCAGTTTCAGGGTGGGGAAGTTTCTTATCTCCATCAGTGACATCAGTCAGTTTGCTGGGATGGATGTTGTATCCTGCTCAGCCGGGTTGGCCCTTACAGATAGAATGGTTACAGCTACTCGTCTCCTAAATTATACCTAATTTGTGTTGATGGGGATGTAAACCATTTACAAACATAAGTTTAGTGTACTATGTTTCGCCGGAGTCCTGTGAGTTGATGCAGGGGACTGCCAGTTTGTCTTTCTCTTTTTTTTTTGTTGAACACTTTGTCATCTCAAGGTTCATAAAGTAAAAACCCGTGCCTCCAAAGGCAAAGGCATTTTGGGGAAGATCCAAAGAAACTGGGAGGTAAACATCGCCGATCGGTGAGATGTGACGGCAAAGTGTTGAATACGTCTCGTCTTGTCTCAGGTCAAGAAGTCAGACCTGCTGCGTGCCGTGAAGGTGGCCATATTCAACCAGACCGTCGTGGGCATCCCGTTCCTGGTGGCGGTTTACTACGCCATGCGCTGGCGCGGCTGCTCTTGCTCCCCCGATGACCTCCCGACCTTCCAGTGGGCCGTCTTTGAGCTCGCCATCTTCACACTGGTGGAGGAGATTGGATTCTACTACTCGCACCGGTGAGAAAATAAATATTGAGAGTGAGGACGATGATATTATCGATATTTTTGTGTTTGGATTAGTTGTTAAGGGCCAACGTCCTCTCTCAGCTTGCTAGAAAGTGACTCACTCGTCAATATGTATTTTTTGTTTTGTTAAAAAATATCCCTTACCGGACCCTCTTACAGAAAAAATATACTTCAGCCACTACCCCAATGTACAAATGGCCTTAAACCTTTCACCCATGTGTGTTACAGCCTGTTCCACCACTGTAAGTAGGTGTAATGACCTTTAACCCTTCACCTGTGTGTGTTTCAGCTGTTCCCCCTTCCCCCCTTTTGAATGTACAAATGACCTTTAACCTTTCCCCTGTGTATTTCACTACCTGTTTC